>NW_026968580.1:0-83886 GCF_028390025.1 Pseudophryne corroboree
CACTATCTCAGATAGTGCTGCGCCAGCACGGTTGGATTCTCAATATTCCGAAATCGCAGCTGATCCCGACGACACGACTTCTATTTCTAGGGATGATCCTGGACACATTCCAGAAAAAGGTGTTTCTCCCGGAGGAGAAAGCCAGGGAGTTATCCGAACTAGTCAGAAATCTCCTAAAACCAGGCCAAGTCTCAGTGCATCAATGCACAAGGGTCCTGGGAAAGATGGTGGCTTCTTGCGAAGCAATCCCATTCGGCAGATTCCACGCAAGAACCTTCCAGTGGGATCTGCTAGACAAATGGTCCGGGTCGCATCTTCAGATGCATCAGCGGATAATCTTGTCACCAAGGACAAGGGTGTCTCTCCTGTGGTGGTTGCAGAGTGCTCATCTTCTAGAGGGCCGCAGATTCGGCATTCAGGACTGGGTCCTGGTGACCACGGATGCCAGCCTGAGAGGCTGGGGAGCAGTCACACAGGGAAGAAATTTCCAGGGCTTGTGGTCAAGCCTGGAGACATCACTTCACATAAATATCTTGGAGCTAAGGGCCATCTACAATGCTCTAAGCCTAGCAAGACCTCTGCTTCAAGGTCAGCCGGTGCTGATCCAGTCAGACAACATCACGGCAGTCGCCCACGTAAACAGACAGGGCGGCACAAGAAGCAGGAGGGCAATGACAGAAGTTGCAAGGATTCTTCGCTGGGCGGAAAATCATGTGATAGCACTGTCAGCAGTGTTCATTCCGGGAGTGGACAACTGGGAAGCAGACTTCCTCAGCAGACACGACCTCCACCCGGGGGAGTGGGGACTTCACCCAGAAGTCTTCCACATGATTGTGAACCGTTGGGAAAAACCAAAGGTGGACATGATGGCGTCCCGCCTCAACAAAAAACTAGACAGGTATTGCGCCAGGTCAAGGGACCCTCAGGCAATAGCTGTGGACGCTCTGGTAACACCGTGGGTGTACCAGTCAGTGTATGTGTTCCCTCCTCTGCCTCTCATACCCAAGGTACTGAGAATCATAAGAAGGAGAGGAGTAAGGACTATACTCGTGGCTCCGGATTGGCCAAGAAGGACTTGGTACCCGGAACTTCAAGAGATGCTCACAGAGGACCCGTGGCCTCTACCTCTAAGAAAGGACCTGCTCCAGCAGGGACCCTGTCTGTTCCAAGACTTACCGCGGCTGCGTTTGACGGCATGGCGGTTGAACGCCGGATCCTGAAGGAAAAAGGCATTCCGGATGAAGTCATCCCTACCCTGATCAAAGCCAGGAAGGATGTAACCGTACAGCATTATCACCGTATTTGGCGTAAATATGTTGCGTGGTGCGAGGCCAGGAAGGCCCCTACAGAGGAATTTCAACTGGGTCGTTTCCTGCATTTCCTGCAAACAGGACTGTCTATGGGCCTAAAATTAGGGTCCATTAAGGTTCAAATTTCGGCCCTGTCGATTTTCTTCCAGAAAGAACTGGCTTCAGTTCCTGAAGTTCAGACGTTTGTCAAGGGGGTGCTGCATATACAGCCTCCTTTTGTGCCTCCAGTGGCACCTTGGGATCTCAATGTAGTTTTGGGGTTCCTAAAATCACATTGGTTTGAACCACTCTCCACTGTGGACTTAAAATATCTCACATGGAAAGTGGTAATGCTGTTAGCCCTGGCTTCAGCCAGGCGTGTCTCAGAATTGGCGGCTTTATCCTATAAAAGCCCTTACCTGATTTTTCATACGGACAGGGCAGAATTGAGGACTCGTCCTCAATTTCTCCCTAAGGTGGTTTCAGCGTTTCACTTGAACCAGCCTATTGTGGTACCTGCGGCTACTAGGGACTTGGAGGACTCCAAGTTGCTGGACGTAGTCAGGGCCCTGAAAATATATGTTTCCAGGACGGCTGGAGTCAGAAAATCTGACTCGCTGTTTATCCTGTATGCACCCAACAAGCTGGGTGCTCCTGCTTCTAAGCAGACTATTGCTCGTTGGATTTGTAGCACAATTCAGCTTGCACATTCTGTGGCAGGCCTGCCACAGCCAAAATCTGTAAAAGCCCATTCCACAAGGAAGGTGGGCTCATCTTGGGCGGCTGCCCGAGGGGTCTCGGCTATACAACTTTGCCTAGCAGCTACTTGGTCAGGGGCAAACACGTTTGCTAAATTCTACAAATTTGATACCCTGGCTGAGGAGGACCTGGAGTTCTCTCATTCGGTGCTGCAGAGTCATCCTCACTCTCACGCCCGTTTGGGAGCTTTGGTATAATCCCCATGGTCCTTACGGAGTTCCCAGCATCCACTAGGACGTCAGAGAAAATAAGAATTTACTTACCGATAATTCTATTTCTCGTAGTCCGTAGTGGATGCTGGGCGCCCATCCCAAGTGCGGATTGTCTGCAATACTTGTACATAGTTATTGTTACAAAAATCAGGTTATTGTTGTGAGCCATCTTTTCAGAGGCTCCTCTGTTATCATGCTGTTAACTGGGTTCAGATCACAGGTTGTACGGTGTGATTGGTGTGGCTGGTATGAGTCTTACCCGGGATTCATGAATCCTTCCTTATTGTGTACGCTCGTCCGGGCACAGAATCCTAACTGAGGCTTGGAGGAGGGTCATAGGGGGAGGAGCCAGTGCACACCAGGTAGTCCTAAAGCTTTTACTTTTGTGCCCAGTCTCCTGCGGAGCCGCTATTCCCCATGGTCCTTACGGAGTTCCCAGCATCCACTACGGACTACGAGAAATAGAATTACCGGTGAGTAAATTCTTATTATTTCCCTCAGACCCCTCGGGGTCGCAAGAATGTTATTTTGCCCAGTTACTACTCCCTGATATCGACACGAATACTATTTCTTATGTCGACCATGATGTTCCCTGTTCAGATCCACAAAATCGGCATTCAGTACATGTTTCATACGCATTAGGAACGTATTAACGTCACTAAGGACCCTGATGTTCCTGACAAAAATATCTATGTGAGATATATTTATACAGATATTTGTGTGTATACGTGTATTCATATTACAATTTCTAATGAATGCTGAAGTAAAGTTATTCCTTCTCATGTGCTGGTCGCTCTATTGATAAAGCTCTAGGTCAGCCGTGACAAGATGATCTCAAATCCTCACGAGGAGTCCGAGTGTTTATTCTTTTCCCGTCGTGGATAGAATAAAGTGAGAGTCAAACCCTGATCTGCACGGGGCCCTGTCACAAAGCATTGTATACAGGAAGCTAAGTGATATTTTAATTATATGCTTTGATGATATTTGCATTACATATGCAGGGGGAAGTGCTTGTATTCAGAAATGGTCGGTTACCTTGGCATCCGATATAATTACCCTGGGGAGAGATGGGATACTCCTTAAGTTGGGTCTTATCTAGAACATTGCAGCATACTGCCGTGCGACTACAAGAGGTATGGGACTCTTGGGTTCGCGGGCCAATTCCATGGCGGTCTCGGCTAGGAGGGCGTTGTGGATTCACCAATGGAATGCTGAGGCTGACTCCAAGAAGTACTGGAGTATCTTCCCTATGAAGGTGAAACCTAGTTTGGGGATGGCTTTGTTAAGTTGATCTCGGCAGATACCACTGGTAAGTCTACCTTCTTGAGCTATGTTCCCTCACAACGGTTGGTGACGCATTTTTTATAGGATGCAGTCATTTTGACCGGTTGGATACCGTTTTTTCCCCTTCTTTGCAGGTAGAAGAAGGTGAAAAGGTAAGAGGTCAGCAGCCTTTTCAAGTTCGCAGAAGCACAAATCGTCCTCTGTTTCTACCACATCCACCGCATGTCGCTGGGTCTATCTTGCGGGAGCCCACACCGGTGGGAACACGTCTAATACTCTTCAGTCAGTCCTGGAATGGACATGGACCAGTGAGTTAAGATTAGAGTCCAAAGGGGGACATACTGGAGTTTCCAGATGATTCCCCTCACTGATTTTTCAAATAGATCTTACCGATTCTCCTCTGGACGGGGAGGTAGTATGCGACGCCATACAAGAATTAGGTCAGGATCAGGACATTGTCCTGCTGTCCCTGTCACACAAAAAAAAAAAAAAAAAAAAGCTGTTATTCAAGCTTTTTCGTGCTTCTGAGCCCGGACAGCTCGGTCAGAACAATCACAAAAAAGATTTCTACTTAAGAAGTTGAACTACAAGATGGAATCTCTCAGGGCAGGGATCTCCAATCTGTAAAAGAAGAAAGAGGGGTTTTTTTTTTTAAATAGAGTAATTTTTTATTCAACAGCTTATTAAAGATACAGACATTTCAGTGTATGCTGGGAAGCACAATTAGAGTTACACGATATTCAGAGTCATACGTTTTTCCAAGGGTATACATATACGAATGACATTCCCCGTATTGCTCTTCCCGTGCTGTCTTCCCACAATATACATATTTTCTGAAGTCTGTAAACAAATCATGATTCCCATACTTATCATTTTAGATATTTTCTCCCCAAACCTTTATTGTAATTACCCCGTCTAGTAGGCTTTATATAGCCCACAACCCCACTACCCCCAAACAGAACCCTCTAAAACAAACTCAAGCCTAATCAAGCCAATGTGTGCATGGTGCGGTGTGGCAGCTAGATAGTTAAACAACTACGTTAAAGGGGAGGTAAAGGCTCGGCCCAGCGCCCCAGGGCCCAATTAACGCTCCGCAGCGGAAGCCGGTGCCCTCTAAATCTGAAGGGCAAGGGAGGAGTATGTGGAATTGATCCAGGGAGACCATATCTTCTCGTATTTGGTAAGGGCATTATATTTCATATATACATAGCGTTCTTTTAGTAGGGTATCGTTTACCAAACTTTTGAAAGCAGGTATCGTGGGAGGACGCGGGGCCATCCATGTCCGCGCAATACACACCTTTGCAAGAGCGCACACACTGCGGGCATACATGCTTTCCCATCGGGACCCTGAGTCAGAATCGCCCACCCCCAAAATACAAAATCTCGGGGTCAGCAAACCTCTCGGTATCCCCGTATGTTCCAGAATCGACCCGACCCCAGCCCAGAACACCTGCAGCAACGGGCATTCCCATACGAGGTGCCAGAATGTGCCTCCGGCAGCCCCGCACTTGGGGCAAACATCAGCACTATCAGACCTAAATCTGGCCAGCCTACTCGGCGTCATGTATGATCTATGCAGAATGAAAAGCTGTATCTGCTGAAACCGCAGCGATTTGGTAACCTGGCTCGGATTGCCCAGAGCGCCCTCCCAGTCTTCCCCGTCTATGGGACCCAAGTCACACTCCCAGTTCTCCCGAAGATTCGAGAGCGGGTCTGCATGTATTGTTTGAAGAAGGTATGAGTAGGTGAAGGAAATCGCCTTGACTCGACCCAGTGAATGTAGAAATGTTTTTATGGGGAAGGGGAGGAGCGCCGGGGGAGAATCTCCGAATTGCGCCTGCAAGGCGTGTCTGAGCTGTAAAAATCTGTATAAGTGATAGTTCGGGAGTCCAAACTCCTCCTTTAATTGCTGAAACGATTTCAATGAACCATCACTATATAACTGGGACAGTGAGACTATCGAATATGGAGCCCGCACCTCCCCGCCCTCTAGAGACCCCAGTTCGCTAAGCAATGTGGATTGCCATAGGGGAGTGTCCGGGTCCATACCCTCGTACCCAAGCAGGCCCTTCAATGCTAGCCATATTTTCATAGCCTGAAAGACAATAGGAGGTGAGAATCTAGAAGGGTTTCCCCCCACCAGGACCTGTGTCGGGGAAAGATCCGGGTAATAGCACCGAAGGAATGCCCAACCCAGTCCAGTCCCCTCCTCGAAGCCACATACCGATATGTGATAGCTGAGCAGCATAGTAATACAGTTGGAAGTGGGGCAAGGCCAAGCCGCCGTCCCTTTTTTGTCTGGTAAGGGTGGTTAATTTTATTCTAGATCTTTTATTGGCCCATATCAAGGACGTCAGGACACTATTTAATTTCCTGAAGAAGGCTGGAAAGATGTATACAGGGGACTGCAAGAGAACATACAATAGTTTAGGCAAAACTACCATTTTAATGAGGCCGACCCTGCCCGTCATTGTCAGCGGAAGCTTACACCAAGCTCTCGATTTGCGCACTACTGTCTGTACAAGAGGGTCAAGGTTTAAGGGCACAAAGTCTGATGGGTCGTTGGTAATTAGGATCCCGAGGTACTTAAACTGGACTGTCCAACACAGCGGTAGGGATATTTTCGGAACCTGGGGGAGGGAGCCTATAATGGGCATAATAAACGATTTGGACCAGTTTATGCGGAGACCCGAATACCCACCAAAGGTCTCAATGACCCGCAACGCAGTGGGCATCTCCACCGCGTAGTCTCGAAGGAATAACAGCAAGTCATCCACATAAAGGGCTATTTTATCAGTGCAGGAACCCGTATCTATTCCCCCAATGTCCGGGTGCGATCTGATCAAGCAAGCCAGGGGCTCTATGGCTATGGCAAACAGGGCAGGAGAGAGGGGGCATCCCTGTCTGGTGCCCCGTGTCAAAGGGAAGGAGGAGGAAATGTAGCCGTTCACCAGGACCCTGGCACGTGGATTCTGGTATAGCAATTTGATCCATTGTATAAAGTTTGGGCCAAAGCCCATGTTCCTCACGACTCCCCACAGGTAAGGCCACTCAACGCTGTCAAATGCCTTGGCTGCATCCAGTGAGACCACAGCCGCGTCCGAGGGGAAGTCATGAGGAGCCTGCAAAATAGTGTACAGCCTGCGCAGATTAATGGATGTGGATTTCCCAGGCATGAAGCCGGTTTGATCCGGATGAATTATAGATTCAATTACTAGGTTGAGCCGGACCGCAAGAATTTTCGCCAGGATCTTGGCATCGGTGGGGATAAGGGAGATCGGCCTGTAGGACTCCAACAGCTTGGGGTCCTTACCAGGTTTTGGAAGCATTATGAGAATCGCCTCGGACATTGAGGGAGGAAGGCTGTTAGCGGCAAACATATCAACATACGTGTCAAGCAGCTGAGGACCAAAGAACTCAATGTATTGTTTATATAGTTCCGTGGGAATACCGTCACTACCCGGGGATTTACCACTAGGAGACACCGCCACCGCCGACGTCACCTCCTCCAGGGTCAGAGGCGCGTCCAAGGCGTCCCTAGCCTCAGGGGAGAGTTTGGAAAGGGGAATATTTGTCAGGTATAGGTCTAAGTCCTCCGTTGAACATGTCAGTCGACTATCATATACCTCCCTAAAGTAGCTGAGGAACATCTGTGCGATGTCAGGGGTGTTATCTACCGTGGAGCCGTCGGAGTCAAGCAGCTGCGCTATCGTGGTCCCAGGTCGGTCATAATGCACTAAGTGGGCCATCAAACTACCTGGTCTGTCCGCCTGCATATAGATGTTAGTGGCCCTAAACAAGAGGGAACGTGCATTTTTGTCTGAAAGGTGAGCCAGCCAGGCCTCCTGAGCCACCAGCCAGCGGGTTTTCAGCGCAGGGGTACCCTCAGTCAGGTATCGCGTCTCCAGATCCCTACACTCAGTCTCAAGCTGTCTTTCCGTCGCCCTGCGAGCCACCTTGCAGGCAGCAATTTTGCCAATCAATGTACCTCGCAAATACGCTTTGAATGCATCCCAAACAACCGGGGCCGGGGCCGTTCCCGCATTATCCGCAAAAAATCCCTCCCATGTGGGCGCTAAATCCGGGCAATCACCCAGCTGGGCCAGCCATGATGGATGCAGCCGCCAATATGACTGTCCCCTCTGACATTCCCCATCTATTGACAGCACCAGGGGTGAATGATCGGACACCCCCCGTGCTTCGTAACGGACATCCGTCACGCCAGGCAGAAGCCCAGGCGAGACCAGGGCCAGGTCGATTCTGGAAAAAGAGCCATGTGTACCTGAATAACAGGAGTATTGCCGAAGATTAGGATTCCGAATCCTCCAGGCGTCTACCCACTGCATACTATCTAGAAAGTCTGCGAATTTAGATCTAGATGAAATTAAGCCGCCCCTTGATCCCGAGGAGCCCTCCATCTATCCAAAGAGGCATCCAACACAGTGTTGAAGTCCCCCAGGCAGATGACAGGGGTGTGGGGGGAGGAGGCAACAAATGAGGCGGCCTTTTGCAGGACATCATATGAAAACGGGGGGGGAACATACACAGACAATAGGAAAAAATTACGTGAAAACAGTTTACATTCTATGAACACGTATCTACCGTGTGGATCTGTATTTACCCTGATCATCTCAAACTGAACAGTCCTCTTTATCATTACCGACACCCCTCGGGAATAAGAGGAGTGCGAGGAATGATACGCCCACCCCACCCAAGGCCTACGGAGCGACAACAGCCTATTTCCCTCCAAGTGGGTTTCGCTTAAACAAATGATATCCGGGCCATATTTCTTGATCATTTTAAATACTAAGGATCGCTTAACTTTGTTGTTGATGCCCCGGACATTCCACGCCAGCATTTTTAAGGGAGGCATGTCGGCCAAGTTATCAACAGGGGCACAACACTCCTAGCAACCGCCCGTCCACCCAGCGCTCCGCTCACGTAATCATGTCGTCCGCAGGCCCCGGACCCCAAGCCGAACCCCAGAAAACAGTGCAACCCCACCACACCCTCTGAATAACAAGTATATAGGCTTCGTACATTCAAAACACATAACAGAAAAACTGCTGAGAGGCCAACAGCGGCCCCCAAACATCCCCCCACCCCGTATACCTCCCCGAACTGTGGCATACCCATATCCCTAACCAAACTTTAGCCCTGGAGATCCCAAAGCCTACGGCAACACTGTACCAGGCGTACAGATCAAAACAACCCCAATACCAAAACCTTTATGCGTTTATATGTTTATAACACTTCTCAGCAAAGTCCAGAACCACTAAACGAGAGGAAGCTCCCTGGACTTATACTTGCGGAATGTGGGCCCATAGAGGAGGGCGACCCGATGTCAGTCTGGAGCCAGCTGGCGGACCCCCGGAGCATATCTGTCCAACCAGGAAGCCGCCTCCCTGGGCGAGCTGAAGAATTTGGTCTCCCCGTCCGCCACCACACGCAACCTGGAGGGAAACAGCATCGAGTAGGATAGATTCAGGTCACGAAGGCGTCGCTTAATGGGAAGAAACTGGGCCCGGTCTTTTTGAACGTCCGCTGCAAAGTCCGGAAATGCCGACACCCAGATTCCATTCCGGATCAGGGGGCCCTTCACGCGTCCCAGGCGCAGGACAGAGTCCCGGTCCTTGTAGTGCAGGAATTTTGCTATAAAAGTTCGTGGTGGGGCGCCTGGGGGTAAAGGCCGGAAGGGCACGCGGTGAGCCCGCTCCACTGCAAACTGAGAGGTAAAGGATTCAGCACCGTATACCTCTTTTAGCCAGGACTCCAAGAAATCTTCGTGGTGTGCCCCCTCTTCCTTTTCGGGGAGGCCAACGAACCTCACGTTATTTCTGCGGAGTCTGCCCTCCATGTCCAGGAGTTTGGTTTGCATTGTTGTGACTTGTTGTGTAACTGCAGACACCGATCGTTGCAAAGGGCCGCTGAGGTCTTCCAAGTTGGAGACCCTTGTCTCCGTTTCGCCCACCCTCTCCCGCACTCGTTGGACGTCCTGTCGCAGCAGTGACGAATCACACTGCACCCTCTCCATCTTGTCTGACAGACGCTGTTCACTGGCCGCTATGGCCTCCAGGACCTGCTGGATGGAAGGAGCAGATGGCTGTGTATTCGCCCCTGAGTCGGCCCCGGCCGAGGGATCCATTCTGGCGGGGGGAGAGCTTAGGAGATGACTGCGTCGACTGGGTTGCAGGCTGTCGAGCAAACTTCTCCAGTTTAGCCGCGGCCGCACTCTGGCCGCCCCTCACCATCGTATCAAGGCCTAGCAATACTCAGAGTCCCGATATTCAGTGTCAAGATGTATAGCAGTGGGTGGTAAATGCAGTATCCGCAGCACGCCAGGCACTGGGATAGCCAGCTGTTATATTGAAGGGAGAAGGGGGATCAGAGGAGTCCAGTGGTATAAATAAATATGTCCAGTGTAAGGTATTCTAACAGCATAAGCAATAGGCAGGGCAGCTGGGACCAGTACTAATCCTCCAGCCCAGTACAATCTTCTCCCAACCTGCACTCTGCTGTGAGGAGAGACACAGGGAGCTGTAAGTGAAATAAAATGGCCGCCCAGCACACAGACTTCCCCTTCTTCCCTCCCTGCACCAGCCTTCAGGGGAGCAGGATCATTTATGTGTGGAGCCCTGGGGGTGCAGAAGTGGGGTGCCGCGTTCCTCCGGTGCCACTGGCCGCTGTGGCCGCCTCGGGTGCGCGATCGTGTGCGCGCGCGCACGCGCCCGGCGGAGCTCCAAAATTGAGGCCGGGGACTGAATTGTGACCTAGGCCCGGAGTCCGGGCGGCCGCTGGCGCGAGCCGGGGACACTCACACGGGTCCACAACGGTGCCTGCCGCCTCCCCAGTGTCGCCAGACAGGAGAGGAGTCCAGAGAAGACCACAAAAAGGAGCCCCAGGATCGATACAGGATTAATATCCAGGGAGCTCCTCGATCCTGCTGCCTAGTCCCTTGCCGCCGTGGCCACGCCCCCAAGAAAGAGGGTTTAAGTGCGGTTTCTTCCGCATTAAGCTTACCTGGGTTTGGTATTCAGGATTGTCATTGCCATTTCACCGGAGTGATGGCAGTATGATGGTTTTCCTTCAATAGTAAGAGCCATTATTATTCTGTACTGGGACGCTCTCCTGACTACGGCGAGGTCAAGAAACAAGTGGTACAAATCGTTGTTTTCTCTCTGACAGTTCTTCAACACAGTGGTTGGCTCCTGAACTTGCCAGAATCACTGTGGATCCCAATGACACGGATGTCGGAGTTGGGAATAAGGTTAGGTACAGAACTGTTGAGAGTTTGGTTTTTCCAGTGGAACGAGATCTGAGGATCCAGAGTCGGATCAAATTTGCAACAGTGTAAATCCATCAATACGTTGATGAAGAAGTTTGTTACAGCCTACGAGGCCATTCGGTGAGCAGGTTAAATGCCAGAGTGGTTTTAGCGGGACCAGTTGGACATGTGGTCCGGGTCTAACCTGCACATGCACCGGAAAGTAATCCTATGTTCCAGAACCAGAATATCTCTCCTGTGGTGGCTGCACAGTTCTCACCTCCTAGAGGGACGAAGGTTCGGGATCCAGGATTAGATCCTGGTGTCCATGGATACAAGTCTCCGAGGCTGGGGAGCAGTCTTTCCAGGGGAAGAATTTTCCAGGGAAAAAGGTCAAGCCGGGAAGCTTGTCTGCAATAAGCATTCTGGAATTAAGGGCTATTTACAATGGCTGTCTGCAAGCGGAACAGCTTCTTCGCGATCTGCCCGTCTTAATTCAGTCGGACAACTTAGCAGCGGCGTAAGTAAACCGCTAGGGCGGAACGAAGAACAAAGCAGCAATGGCAGAAGCAACAAGAGTTTTCCGCTGGGCGGAAAGGCATGTACGCGATCTACTAACGGTCTTAATTCCGGGTGTAGACAACTGGGAATCAGACTTCCTCAGCAGACACGATCTCCATCCAGGAGAGTGGGGTCTTCATCAAGTGGTTTTCACAAAAGTGACAAGTCTTTGGGGAATTCCTCAAATAGACATGATGGCGTCTCGCCTCAACAAGAAGCTTCAGAGATATGGTCCCAGGTCATGGGACCCTCAAGCAATAGCAATGGACGCCCTGGTGACACCGTGGGTGTTTTCAGTCGGTCTATGTGTTCCCTCCATTTCCACTGTTTCCGAAGGGATAAAGATCATAAGAAGAACAAAGGTTCAGGCGATCTTCATTGTTCCGGAGGGGCCAAGGAGGGCTTGCTATCCAGATCTTCAAGAATTACTCATCGAAGATCCCTGGCCTCTTCCTCTACGAGAGGACCTGTTACAGCAAGGGCCGTGCGTGTATCAAGACTTACCGCGGCTGCGTTTGACGGCATGGCGATTGAATGCCATATCCTAGCCCGAAAGGGTTTTCCCAGTGGAGTCATTCCCACACTGCTTCAGGCTAAAAAAGAAGTAACGGCGATGCTTTCCCACCGTATTTGGAGGAAATATATGTGTTGGTGTGAATCCAGGATAGCTCCAACGAAAATATTTCAGATGGGGCGGTTGCGCCTGCGCCATTTTTTGCAAGCAGGTGTGGATGCGGATCTAAAGTTTGGCTCCATTAGTGTACATATTTCGGCCTTATTTCTTTTCTTTCAGAAAGAACTGGCCTCCCTTCCAGAAGTTCAGACCTTCGTGAAGGGCGTGCTGCACATCCAACCTCCCTTTGTGCCCCCTGTGGCACCGTGAGATCTTACGTGTTGTTGCAATTCCTTCAATCTCATTGGTTTGAACCATTGTGTAAGGTTAAGTGAAATTCCTTACTTGGAAAAGTGGTCATGCTGTTGGCCTTGGCATCTGCAAGGCGGGTGTCTGAATTGGTGGCTTTGTCTCACAAAAGCCCCTATTTAACCTTCCATGCAGATAGAGCGGAGTTGAGAACTCGTCAGCAATTTCTGCCAAAAGTGGTTTCTTCGTTTCACGTAAACCAGCCTATTGTGGTGCCAGTGGCTACTGACGCCTTGGCGGAATCGAAGTTTCTCGATGTGGTCAGAGCTTTGACAATCTATGTCGCCAAAACGGCTCAGGTTAGGAAAACAGAGGCTCTGTTGTCCTGTGGGCTCCCAACAAGATTGGGGCTCCTGCTTCCAAGTAGACTATTGCACGCTGGATCTGTAATATGATTCAGCAGGCTCATTCTACGGCGGGATTGCCGTTACCGATATCGGTGAAAGCCCATTCTACCAGAAAGGTGGGCTCATCCTGGGCGGCTGCCGAGGGGTCTCGGCTTTACAGTTTTGCCGAGCTGCTATTTGGTCGGGATCAAAAACCTTCGCGAAGTTTACAAGTTTGATACCCTGGCTGAGGAGGACCTCTTGTTTGGTCAATCGGTGCTGCAGAGTCATCCGCACTCTCCCGCCCGTTCTAGAGCTTTGGTATAAACCCCATGGTTCTTGAGGCATCCCCAGCATCCTCTAGGACGTATGAGAAAATAGGATTTTGATACCTACCAATAAATCCTTTTTTCTTAGTCCGTAGAGGATGCTAGGCGCCCGTCCCAGTGCGTACTGTATCTGCAGTCATTTGGTATGTTTACACACATGGTGTGTTGTGTTTAAGTCAGCCCGTTGCTGACGATATTCAGGCCATATCATGCGTTATGCTGTTACTGGTTGTGTTTACACACATAGGTTGTGTTACGTTTTATGTCAGCGTATTGCTGCATATTATTCATGCCGTCGGCTGGTATTCTATTGAATGCCACGTTCTGCGGCATACTGGAGGTGTGAGCTGGTAAAATGCTCACCGTGGTTTAACAATAAATTCTTTCCTCGAAATGTCCGTCTCCCTGGGCACAGTTCCTATAACTGGAGTCTGGAGGAGGGCATAGAGGGAGGAGCCAGTTCACACCCCTTTTAAAGTCTTAAAGTGCCCATGTCTCCTGCGGATCCCGTCTATACCCCATGGTTCTTGAAGCATCCCCAGCATCCTGTACGGACTAAGAGAAAAGGATTTACCGGTAGGTATCAAAATCCTATTTTCTTACCTTTTTGTTCCATTCCTGCGACACTTTATACCGACATCACTCTTCATGTTACCCCTCTGTTCTCCCAGGTCCCACCCTCGGGGATTCCGTGTTTCAGTTACCGGACGTCTGTTATCGGTCACATCACTTGTCCAGATCCGGAGCAAAACGTTCTTTTCCTTCAACCTTCAAGATACAAAAAAGTCTGTTCCCGTCATCGTTCAGGTGAGTGTGTCACCCTGCAGGGGAAAGGACCGGCTTGTAGGCCCCTTCTGTCTGGATCACCCTGCAGGGGGAGGGGCAGGCTCATAGCCCAATTCTGTCTGTGTAACTGTGTCACCCTGCAGGGGGAGGGACAGACATTCATCTCTTTCCAATGCGTGTCGCTGTTTTAATTATTACATTTTCGCAGGTTCCATCTAAGCTCTCATGGTACCACGCTCTCCATGTTGGTGACACGTACGAAGTGACCTCTCTCTCTGTGTCCTCTCTGCATGGCTCCTCTCAGCACATTTTCGCTGTGACCTCCTCTTCCCACCTTCTTTTTCGTTCTCCACTTTCCTCACCTGCCTCTGACCCAACGAGTGAGGGGTCAGAAGACCTGACGGCTCCCAGTGAGGAATACGTGGACTTCAGACTACCCCAGGAGACAGACAGACAGAGACACCACAAGGAGTCCAAGACTTTAACCTACCAGGTGAGGAGACCGGGTGATCGCTATCATTGTCCACAGTAAGGGGAGCCAGGCAACATCTCCGTAACACCTAGTGCAGATCTCGGGACACTATACAGATTACGTGGGCAGGCTTGACGGGAGAGAACAGCAGGTAGGGGCACCACGACAAAGACTAGTAGGTAGGTATGTGACGGGACTACCTAGCAGATAAGTGCATTGTGGGACAGACTAGCAGGTAGGTGCATAAGACCGACAGTACAAACACGTTCTCCAGTCGTGTCCTGGTCAGATAACTTCCACCATGCTCGCTGTCCTTCTTCTCCCCTAGGGGGTGATAACGCGCCTCCGGGACGCTCATGCCGGTCTCTATGAGCTGGATGGGGCAGTGGTCCTGTGCACAGCGTACACACAGCTACGGAACGGTGGGAGAGGAATGAGGACGGGAGCCAGAGTGGAGGTGAGAGCTGGGGTCCCAGGGTTACGTTCCCGCCTGCTGTCCTTTCATGGGGACTTGGCACCGCTCACTTTCTATCTCTCGCAGGTATTTGATGCTCACCTTCAGCAGTCTCCCAGCCCTCTCTTTCCCACGCTTGTGGTCTCATGCTGTCTGAGAAGTAGGGTCACGATCCGCCACTTCTCACGTCTCAGCACTCCATGTTCTTCTGTTTCTGGAACCAGTAATGTTCATCTCCACCTTCTCTTCCACTACCGGCTGAGGCTTCCGGAGTATCTGTGGGTGTGCGATACCGTGGAGAAGGTTCATGAGAAGTAAGCTCCGGTGGTGGTGGTGGTGTGTGGGGAGAGGGGACGTTCTGGATTGGGGGGATAATATCAGGAAGGATACATATGAGGGATCCTATAAAGGTGGAGAAGGTTCTCTTGGATAGAGCACGGGAAAGGCAAAGGGGGAGGTGTATCAAACCTTCAAGAGGGATAAAGTACCGGCCAATCAGCTCCTATCTACCATGCCACTGGCTGTGGTTAAAAAATGACAGAAACTGATTGGCTGGTACTTTATCTCTCTCCAAGGCTTAGTAAATAGACTCCTTAGTGTGGATGGTGTAGACCGCTATACGTGTAGTAGTCAGTATGGAGGTGCCAAAACATGTTACAGACCTATTTTTACTGGTCCTTTAGGCTGTGTCCTCGTCTCGTCAGACGGCGCTGTCTTGGACAGTCCCTAGGTTCTGGTGCTCAGGGCCTCACAGAGAATCTCTTGCACCCTACGCTCTCCTCCTTTACAAATGGGAGGCGTGAGAGGGACCTGCAGGAAGAGATGCTAGCAGACACTCATGACTGTCCTCTGCGGGAGGTAAGAGACCTGGGGGGGGGGGGTAATGGGTAACGTGTGGTGTCCATGATCTAATGACGATGTCACTTTTTTCCTCCTCTTCCTCAGTACTCTCCCCTCTCTCCTCCCTGGTGTCTCCCTCATCTCTGTCATATCCCCTCTCTAGTCTCTACCTCACAGTATCTCCAGAGCGAGGAATCTAATCACAGTCTCCACTGGTCCCATTACTCTCTGCGGTCTGAAGACCTGTCCTCCCCTCATGTGAGTCCCGGCGTATTAACCCTGGTGTTATTTGAGTGGGGTCCTGTGTAACGTTGTCCGTCTTCTGGACATATGTTGGTTTCTAAAGCTCTTTCTATAGCGCGCAGCTTCCATGTCGCTACTGGCCCTTCAGTAGTAGGTGATCATTGGCCTGTAGTTATAGATACTGACCAGCACTGTACTGCCTGCAGTAGCACACGCAAAGGTGAAGGAGGAACGTGTTGTCTATATGTAACATGTCTCTGCCACAGGTCCTCCTTGGTGTGCTTCATGTTTCCTCCTCAGGATCACTCCAATTAAAGGACCAGTTGTCTACTCTGACCTGCCTGATCCTGCCATGCCCACCTATCGCCTGGTTAGGTGAGTTACTATTCACTACTGTTCAGGATTCATTATCAATGGTAATGAGCAGCCATCCCTCCTGTTCCCCCCGGGTAATGAGCAGCCAGCCCTCCTGTTCCCCCCGGGTAATGAGCAGCCAGCCCTCCTGTTCCCCCCAGGTAATGAGCAGCCAGCCCTCCTGTTCCCCCCGGGTAATGAGCAGCCAGCCCTCCTGTTCCCCCCTGGTAATAAGCAGCCAGCCCTCCTGTTCCCCCCGGGTAATGAGCGTCCAGCCCTCCTGTTCCCCCCTGGTAATGAGCAGCCAGCCCTCCTGTTCCCCCCTGGTAATAAGCAGCCAGCCCTCCTGTTCCCCCCCGGGTAATGAGCGACCAGCCCTCCTGTTCCCCCCTGGTAATAAGCAGCCAGCCCTCCTGTTCTCCCCTGGTAATGAGCAGCCAACCCTCCTGTTCCCCCCTGGTAATAAGCAGCCAGCCCTCCTGTTCCCCCCTGGTAATGAGCAGCCAGCCCTCCTGTTCCCCCCTGGTAATGAGCAGCCAGCCCTCCTGTTCCCCCCTGGTAATGAGCAGCCAGCCCTCCTGTTCCCCCCCTGGTAATGAGCAGCCAGCCCTCCCGTTCCCCCTTGTAATGAGCAGCCAGCTCTCCTGTTCCCCTCTGGTAATGAGCAACCAGCCCTCCTGGTCCCCTCTGGTAATGAGCAACCAGCCCTCCTGTTCCCCCCCTGGTAATGAGCAGCCAGCCCTCCTGGTCCCCTTGGTAATGAGCAGCCAGCCCTCCTGTTCCCTCTCCCCCCCTGGTAATGAGCTACCAGCCCTCCTGGTCCCCTTCGTATTGAGTAGCCAGCCCTCCTATCCCCCCCCCACCTCCGGGTGCCCGCGCTGTACTGGTTGATAATTTAGCTCCCCTAGAAACAATCCTTCCTAATATTTCTCTCCTAGGCTGCGTCCTAGAGGTGCGCCAGTATCAGCTGGTGACGGAAAGCATCCGGAACAAGGAGACCAGAGAGGATCCTCACAGCAAGTAACTGCCTCTCCTCTCTCTAGAACTCCCTTCTCTCTGTACTGCCACTCATACTCATCCGCCCTCTCTTCTCCTGTCTCTCCACCAGGACTTACGCTGTATTTCTCACCCGGGATGCCCGAGTTCTTCACTCGTCTAATAGCTGCCCCTCCTGCCCTGTCCCGGGGTCCAACCTGCCCACGCCTAGTAAGGTGCCACGGTTGGAAGAGTCTTGGGCACAGCGCCACCTACTGATTGACAGTCTGGAGGGCAGGCTGATCGTTCCTGGACATGACAAGGGGATACAGTTCCAGGCTAGGGCGTCATGGGTGGATCTCCAGGAGCTTTCCACAGAGGAAGGGGAGAGCGAGCCAGGGAGGGCGGCTGAAAGTAAGGGAGGTGAACAGGTTTCTAAGGTACGGACGTGGGTCCCTTAGTCCTGATTACACTCTCGGTGGCTGTGTGCATCCTACTCTGTATTCCTCCATCTACAGGTTGTCCTGCAGTTCCCTTCTTCCTCTGTGCGGTGGTTTCATTTCCTCCAACCCAACAGGATGTATCGTATCACTGCGACGGGAGAGCCGGTGAGACCCCACTGCCCATCACTGGAATTACTGTACTCAGTCTCCTGCCTACTTACACCCTACAGGGGGAGGGACAGGCTCATAGCTCCCTTCTGTCTGTGTCACCCTGCAGGGGGAGGGGCAGGCTCATAGCTCCCTTCTGTCTGTGTCACCCTGCAGGGGGAGGGGCAGGCTCATAGCTCCCTTCTGTCTGTGTCACCCTGCAGGGGGAGGGACAGGCTCATAGCTCCCTTCTGTCTGTGTCACCCTGCAGGGGGAAGGACAGGCTCATAGCTCCCTTCTGTCTGTGTCACCCTGCGGGGGGAGGGACAGGCTCATAGCTCCCTTCTGTCTGTGTCACCCTGCAGGGGGAGGGACAGGCTCATAGCTCCCTTCTGTCTGTGTCACCCTGCAGGAGGAGGGACCGGCTCATAGCTCCCTTCTGTCTGTGTCACCCTGCAGGGGGAGGGACAGGCTCATAGCTCCCTTCTGTCTGTGTCACCCTGCGGGGGGAGGGACAGGCTCATAGCTCCCTTCTGTCTGTGTCACTGTGTCACCCTGCAGGGGGAGGGACAGGCTCATAGCTCCCTTCTGTCTGTGTCACTGTGTTTCCCTGCAGGGGGAGGGACCGGCTCATAGCTCCCTTCTGTCTGTGTCACTGTGTCACCCTGCAGGGGGAGGGACAGGCTCATAGCTCCCTTCTGTCTGTGTCACCCTGCAGGGGGAGGGACAGGCTCATAGCTCCCTTCTGTCTGTGTCACTGTGTCACCCTGCAGGGGGAGGGACCGGCTCATAGCTCCCTTCTGTCTGTGTCACCCTGCAGGGGGAGGGACAGGCTCATAGCTCCCTTCTGTCTGTGTCACCCTGCAGGGGGAGGGACAGGCTCATAGCTCCCTTCTGTCTGTGTCACTGTGTCACCCTGCAGGGGGAGGGACAGGCTCATAGCTCCCTTCTGTCTGTGTCACCCTGCAGGGGGAGGGACAGGCTCATAGCTCCCTTCTGTCTGTGTCACTATGTCACCCTGCAGGGGGAGGGACAGGCTCATAGCTCCCTTCTGTCTGTGTCACCCTGCAGGGGGAGGGGCAGGCTCATATCTCCCTTCTGTCTGTGTCACTATGTCACCCTGCAGGGGGAGGGACAGGCTCATAGCTCCCTTCTGTCTGTGTCACTATGTCACCCTGCAGGGGGAGGGGCAGGCTCATAGCTCCCTTCTGTCTGTGTCACTGTGTCACCCTGCAGGGGGAGGGGCAGGCTCATACCTCCCTTCTGTGTCACCCTGCAGGGGGATGGGCAAGCTCATGGCTCCCTTCTGTCTGTGTCACCCTGCAGGGGGAGGGACAGGCTCATCACTCCCTTCTGACTGTGTCACCCTGCAGGGGGAGGAGCAGGCTCATAGCTCCCTTCTGTCTGTGTCACTATGTCACCCTGCAGGGGGAGGGGCAGGCTCATAGCTCCCTTCTGTCTGTGTCACCCTGCAGGGAAATGGACAGGCTCATACCTCCCTTCTGTCAGTGTCAACCTGCAGGTGGAGGGGCAGGCTCATAGCTCCCTTCTGTATGTGTCACTGTGTCACCCTGCAGGGAGAGGGACAGGCTCATAACACCCTTTTGTCTGTGTCACCCTGCAGGCGGAGGGACAGGCTCATAGCTCCCTTCTGTACGTGTCACTGTCACCCTGCAGGGGGAGGGGCAGGCTCATAGCTCCCTTTGACAACATCCATAATATAGAATTTATATATTTTAGGACTCTGGGATTTTTGATCTCTGCTCCCCGGAAATGCCGCCCGGTCCTCGCTGCCTTAAAGTCCGCAGTGCCTGGACACTAGAAGATGTGGAGGTAACGAATTAGTTGTATTATTAACAAGCTGAGCCTTCTGCATTGTATGTACACTCTGATCTATCCATCGTGTCTGTTCAGGCCCCCAAGCATCTACGGTGCCAAGCCGAAGGTCTCTCTATAGGAGACGCGTTGAAGGGCAGGTCAGTGACCCCGACGTCAGTGTAACTGCCACAAGACATCCTGAAATGACTGGCGTGTCACTCACAAGTATTGTGTTTTTCCCCAGCTCCTGTGGCTCCCTGTTGTCTGTGACTGGAGTTGTATCCAGTCGCTGCATGTGCCACACACAGAGCACACGTGTACAGCCATCCAGAACGCGCGCTCCTGGTAAGCACAGCGCCTCTTCTCACTCCGTATTCCCAGGAAGACCCTGACGCCCTGTGTTCCTCCTCAGATAGCTTCCTGCCACACGGCGTCTCCCTCAAAGTCAACCTGACGCAGCCAGACAGCCAATCATCTGCATCTGTTTACCTGGATCTGTTCCGGGGGCCCTACCCTCTGGGGCTGCTACCAGGGGCCACCGTATTCATGCATGGACTCGAGAGGAGAGTGTCCAGGTATTCTCTCCAGTTTCCTAGGTTCTGGGACCTGGTGCCATTAGACATCTGGCTTGTGGTCCCTGAAGGGCAGTAGCGAGGCTGTTCCCTGCAAGGATGGTGGCAGCTGGGGCTGGACAGTAATGGGGAAGCTGCTGACCTTTTCATACACATTTATTCTTCTATCTCCTCAAGGTCTGGCCGGGCCTATCTCCGAAGCGTGCCCACCACCTATGTGAGCGTCCTGAGCTCCCCGGCGTTGGACAGGTGAGTGAGCGGTATTCGCAGTCCACTCTTTTACTCTGGTTACTAATGCTGTGTCCATCCTCCTCTGTTCCTCCTGTGATCAGTGAGAATATTTCCGTGCCCCCACACGTCCTGTTCAGGAACCTGCCCGGTCCACCGACCCCACAACGTGCGGTCTGCTCGGTGACCTGCGTCTTCAGTTTGGCTCTGTGCTGGGATTGCTCCATGTGCGGGAGCACCTTCCTACAGGTAGTTGTGCAGTTCTGGGGCTCCTGAAGTTTCCTGCGGTCACCCGGCTAAGTCTCCTCTCCCATCTCTAGGCTGCCTGCGACCGCTCCCCCTCTTGCACCTCTTCATCCGGGGTCTTCAGAGCCAAAGCCTGGTGAGTAGCCAGCTGTAGACACGTGAGGCATTGTAATAGGGCACACCCTGCCATCCTTGCTGCATCGAAACGTGTACCCCATGACCCCCACCAGGTGGCCGTTGTGCAGCAAACCAGGTGCACAGCACGAAACACTAGGCGACAGTCGACTCCTTTGTGTCTTTGTCCGGGATGTAATGAAGTCCGAGGTGAGGTTTCGGCGATGTAGCCGCTTCATTTAAAGCAGAAATTTGTTTTAAGGCAAAACAAACCTGGTTTTGCTTTTAAAATAAACACACTGCTTTAAATACAGCGGCTACATTCCCAAAATCTCACCTCTGCTCATATCTTGCAAGGTTACTACATTAGGGCCAATACAGTTTCACTCAAGTTGGGTGTAAGATCCGCTTTGAAGGTGCTGGGTCTCTTGATTTCACTTCTCCGTGTGTAGGTGACTGGTGTATTCTCACCTGTTAAGACTTATCTAATTGATTTAGGGGGAGATGTATCAAACCTTCGAGAGATAGCGAAGTTGCCTGTAGCAACCAGTTTCTAGCTGTCATCTATCTAGAACAGTCTATGAAATGACCAAAGATGATTATTTCTCAAGTGGAACCTTGGTACCTAGTGCCTGCTGCAGAGATTTATACAGGGAAGCGATAAGGTGGAGGACCAGGAGTACAAGGGCTGAGATAATGCTTATTCTTCTCATCTGTCATTGCCTCAGTGTGAAAGCGGAGGATGGATCAGGGGAAGTCCAGGTCTACCTCCAGGACGAGGCAGTCTTGCTCATGCTTGGCGTTTCTCATGACCTCTGGGAAGCATTGCAGGCGCGGGTTCTCTCCCGGGGGAAGGTGACAGTCAAGATCCGGGGGAGAAGTGAGATGCCGGTAAGTGCACCCCGGGGCTTCTTTTGGGCAATCATAAAGAGCGCAGCAAGAAGTTAGTCTGATAACACCAGCGCGCTTTCCACCACAGAGTGAAGAGAAAAGTGAAGACCCTCTCGTAGACTATCTGACGTTCCTAATGTCCCGGCCAGGAGTCTCTCGACCCTTAATTCTGACATTCAGAACGCATGCGGGAGATCGCCCCTCAGGTGATATTTAAGAAGAAAATAATACCAGTTAAATGATTGACCAAATCCCACTTCTGGCACCAATGTAATTTTTATTACTCAGCACCTACCTCTCATACCAGCTGGTGTTAATACAGTAGCTAAAATCTACAGTCTATATTACCTTCTACAACTCTTTTCAAGTCTAGTAAGTTGTAAATTTCTGCATTGAATGTGTATATACTCGTACCTATGTATTTGTGGTGACTTGCATAGTACATTAACCATATACAAAGGAACTATTTATTGTTTCAAAGACCTTGCATATTATGAAATTAGTTTCTATCCCCCAGAAGTGCTAACAATTTAACATTCTGATCTGTTTTCCTGTAATGTGACTTGCCTGATTATGGCTATCTTAAGATATTGTTTAATATTACACCAGTGGTTTCCAAACTTTTTTGAATCACGGCACCCTAGAGTATCAGAATTTTTTTCACGGCACCCCTAGGCCAAAAATTTCTTATTGAGAAATTTAGAAACAAATATTAAATTAAGTAGATTGTGTTTATATGTCATCTTTAGGCTCAACTGTGTGGTGAGGGACAAGATTTGCTACTGTTTGTCCCCATATTTTATGACTGACAGCTACTAGCACTAGTTTTGCCTATTATATTGACCATAAATAATTTGAATTGGTCCTGGACCACCAATCCAAGGCACCCCTGCAAGTGTCCCGAGGCACCCCAGGGAGCCACGGCACACAGTTTGGGAACCACTGTATTACACCCTGTTCTTTACTCCTATAGATATTAACACTTTGTCTCCTCCTACCAGCATCGCCACAGCTAACGCACTTCAGACGGGGCGAGCGAGATTATGTCACACACGTTCCTTCGTCCCCTATGGTTACCTGTATACAGCTGCAGGAGGTGGAACCTCGTGTACTATGTCACATGTTCAGAGACCGCAGTCAATCAAATCTCGGTTAAATTATGGTGTAATCATTTTATTAAGTTTCATATATTGACATTAAAACAGTTTTTGTTAATATTTGGCCGTGCCTCTTCATCTCTAAACAAAGTGCAGATAATTGATTTAGGGGAGGAGTAACGGTATTGTTACCTTTTGTAAAAGTTGCTCACTTCCACCTACCATATTTATGTCAACAAGTAAGTGGACTGATGTGTAAACAAAGCAGGTTCAACAACCACTGGTGTTGGTATGAGCAAGAGCAAACTGTCCAGTTAGAAATTAATCTGCAAGATGACCACTTGCGTGGTGCATCTTTCATATAGGGTACATCTGGCTGGGTCTGCAGGTAGACCTGTATATGGAAGAACTACGACCACTGCTCAGATTTGCACAAATGGGAATAAACTGAGATTCCACTCTCTTGGAGGGAAGGGTAAATACCGCCGGCTTACTCTGAGACCTGTTCATGTTGCCATTCACTGAGTAACTGCTGCACCAGTCTGCTGCATTTACAGGCCTGGGGATCGAACTAGGCACTATTCTGGCAATATCTGTCTAATTGTCTGATACAGTGGCAAGTATCGCAGCTAGTTCGGCGTGAACACCAAAACTAGCAATAGTAGCAGCGTCTGCTTTTTTTTTTCTGGTCCACTGGGGTCAGCATATGACTAATAGGCCCGTCACACTGGGTGATTTGTGTGATTTGGACGATGATCGATATGAACGTTGTATGATATTGTCCAAATTGGCTTGCTATGTTTAACGATGAAAAACCAATGAAGAACGACCGCGGGTACGCGCATCGTTCATCGCTGGTGCCGCCACACTAAATGATATGAACGATATATCGTTTATTTCTAAACGAGATCGTTCATAAATATCGCCCAGTGTGTAGGGCCTATTAGATAATTGCAACAGACCTTAATCTGTACAGATGGTCTTACAAAGGCCAAGCGAGTTCTTCTGTGACCATAGCCCAGGGGGGGTACAATTTCTCATTCCCAGTGGATCTCAAAACACATGTTTTGGGTGGAGATGGCTTCCATGTTTGGATGCACCCTGAATCGTAAATGTCTGGCTGACTCTAACCTTCAGTGATTTGGGTATGGAAGGTTCATAAATCCAGTTACCACCAGTAGGAGAATTACTCGCGCTCTTATGGAATAAAAAAAAAAACAACAACAGGAGATCTTTATTTATAAAACCATACAAACAGCGGACAACTCTCACAGTTGACCCACACTCCCCAACGTATGTAACCTGACCCTCCCCAACCTTCACACAGCGATGATAAATAACAGTTTACAAAAATATATATAAAGAGAAAATAAACATCCATCAGGTATATCGACTGTGTCCCTTTCATCCTTCAAAATGGCAGGTACATTTAGCAGCTATGTTTTTGTAGCACACGATGATGACGCTAGACTGAGTAAAGAGTTCTAGAAGATCTACATCAGTTCCCCGAGTTCATCCCTTGACTTAGAACATGAGGAGGTGAAACGCGTCAGCAGTACAGCCCCCCCTCTACCCCACACACACACACACTACCTCAAAGCAGTACTACGTGGGCGCTTCAGTCATTCCGTCAAATGAGTCATTGTGGAAAGATTATGAATAAGGCAGCTTGGGATTGTCAATGATGAGCCAAAGATTGGGTAAATTTCAGCTACATCCAACTGCCCCTCTGGCCTCCTCGCCCCCCACTGTACATTCCCCCCCCTCTTCCATCATTATCGACAAATCCAGGTCTGCGTCGTAGTTGGTTGCATCTGGCGAGCAGCCTGTGCAGGACTGGAGACGACAACAAAAGAAAATGTTAGAAACCGTACCTAGTGACAAGACAGCAGCATCATCTCTGAAATACATTTTACCCAAGCGACATGAAATCTTGGGTTAATCAATACAACTGTATGGTGTTTGCCTTATAATTTATAATACAGTGCAGTGTCAGCTTACTGCCTATAGGGGTTGCTATTGACCATGAAGACAGACCCAGTCACAGACTTTTAATACGTTTAAACAGATAAAAAAAAAAAGAAAGAAATAGAAGTCAGAGTTAGGAAATGACGGAGACGGAGCTGCTCCGCATTCAAATAAGCAGGTATATACTCACGGCAATATTGATGACATTGGGTATTTGACCTCTCCTGACCCACTGATGCACCTCCCCCAACTCCTTCATCTGCTCCTCACTGAACCTGGGCTGGTTCCTCTGTAGTTGTCGGAGCTTCTCCCGGTCCTCCTGAAGGACACTCTCCATGTTTCTGTGAGGACCAGTCAGATGAGCCTTAAATAAGATGGAACTACACGGATGCCCCATATACAAAAACATTTAAGACCTAGTGGTCTAACCTTGAAGGGATTTGGTAGGACATCATGACATCGTGGTCAGCGTTGGCCATCAGCAACCAAAGTGGGTCCTGCATGACGTATCTGATCACCTCCCTCTCTGCCTTCTTGACCCTTAAGTCTGTCTCCGAAGAATCAATGCTCCCAAAATATTTGCTGGTGTTGCTGCTCTCGCTGCTCCCTAGAGGGGATTGGAATGGATATTATTTTAGTGATGTTCTTGAAAGTGTTAAATTGTTGACCTTTTGCCAATTTCTGCATTTTTATGGAATGAAAATGAATTTATTCAAGAATTCTTACCACTGATCTATACAAAAATAATAAACCACATTCCCAGGTTACAGAGATACTTTGATTGAAATGCTCTTTGATCTTCATGATGAAGCTTATTTATAAATGCATTAACCAACTGTGGCCCACTGTGCAGATAGGTGTATCGATCATGAAATTAATTAAAACACCTTCAATTATTATCACATCAGCAGCTAAACTGCGGGATATACTCCAGCTCGTAACTGTGCTCAACATAATATACTCACTAGTGCCACAAGCAGAAGTGCTGCCTCCGTTGGAGCCCATGGACCCGGAAGCAGCAGATCCGGTGCCAGAACAGGAGTCTTCATGAAGCAGAAGATCGAGAAGATCACTGGAGCTGGAGAGAGCATCGTTGTGTGACGATGACTCCTGCTGATCACCCTGAGATGCGAAAAGAGAGGTCATTGGTCAGGAGAGATGGACTTTAAGCAAAGAAAGTGGTGGGGTAAATTTACCAGGCAGGAGGACAGATAAAGCAATGGAGATTTGAGGTAAGCAGAGATTATACTCACCATGCAGTTGTCAGGCTGTCTGTCTTCTTCTCCACTCCCTGGTCCGGCATTAGGTCCTCCAACAGTAACATTTCCTAGGGTCACTCCGTTTCCTCCCTTTACCTCTTCTTCCAAGTCCCATTCCCCTCCTTCTCCTCCTCCTCCTGGTGCGACACCGGGCTGCGGTAACTCCTCAAGCTGCAGCAAGTCTAATTGTAGGGGGGAGCTACACCTTGATGGGAAGAGGCGTTGGGGAGGGGAGGATGATCGGGAAGGTGGAGGACAAGTCGTGATGGGTGCGGGAGATGCAGGAGTTGGAGCCTTTGTGACAGGAGATGGAGCTTCAGCAGTAGAAGAGAAGGAGGGAAAGCCAGATACTCCAGGATAAAAAGGTGGTGCCACTGTGGGAGGTTGGAAGAGATAGTTGGGGAGCACCAATGCCACTATGGGCGTGACGAGAGGATATCTAGAGAGTGAAGGGGTAGCTTCTGCACCAGGAGCCTGGGGTGGCTGGGGAGGAAACATAGGGAGAGGATAACCAGGCATGGCTGTCGGAGGAGGGGGAAGGAGAGGAGCCTCAGGATGGTGAGATGTCGGCATGGAGCTGGGCGGTAGAGGTTTGCCTTGCTTTGGGCGCTTAGCTTTTGATTTTCGACTTTTTCCTCGTCGTCCCCCTATATTTGAACCTTCCCTGGATGAGGACAGGAGGTTGCTAGCAGTAGTATGATGGTATTGGTGGGAGGGTGAGGACTTACCACCTGCCAGGGAAGAAATAGAGGAAACAATTAGGAAGAAAAAGTGAGCAGACATCTAAAAGTTCCAACAAACACATCAACGGAAGAAAAGCAAATGCATCAAAATCACAACAAAGTAACAAAGAGCTGACCTCTGAGGCCTCGCAGTTTCTGCTCTTCCCATACACCGGCAGGTAGAGGGTCAAAAACCCTGAGCTGGCTGAGATTGTGCACTCGGGTGAGAAAGGCCTGCTCCTCTCGCTGAGTGTGGGCCGACAGAACCTCTTTGGTGAGACCCAGCGGACATAATGGTGGTGTGGGTGCGGCCGGGCACGGCATCTCCTCCAGAGGCACCATTTCAGCTGCAATCAATCAGAGGGGATAAAAGGAAAAATGGTGATATGTTAGTTCAAAAAAATCAAAGCAAAAAGGTGCAACAAATCAAGTAAGACACAACAGCTAAAAATCTATTTGGAGACATAGAAGATTACAAATAGAAGCTTCACTAATGTCCATATCTGTTTAACGATATAGTCACCCTAAGTATTTACCCGACTCTGGTGGCTTTTTGTCTCCGACGTGGACTATAGTGCTGCTGAAGCTTCCTTGGCTGGTGATGGAGACTACACTCTCGGCCTTGCTGAGCGGTAGAGGCGGCAGAGGGGCGAGAGTAGAGGAGCCCACCGTAGCGGGCATGGGAGGCGGAGGTATGTGCTGCTGCTGGGATAAACCGCTTGCGGGACCTGTGAAGAGATATAATCTGTAAGGCCAACCCTTTGAGACCTTCCTCGATTCCTATTATCCATATCCACTATATGTCCAATGTGCCTTCCGAGACTCACCTTCCTTGTTACTTTCCTCTGTCCTCTGCTTCTCCTCCTCGGAGGTGGATGAGGTGTAGGAAGAGGAGCCGTACTTCCTTTTCACAGTGCTGGGAATGTTGCAACTTTCCAGGTATCTGGAGAGGAGACCAAGGGAGCGAGTGTGTGAGGGAGAGAGGAAAAGACATTCGGCATAGATAAAAAGGAGGTGACTAAAGGTAAGAAGAGAGGAATCGGGGATCGGCTGGAGGCCACCTCTCACCGGATGATGCTGTCCAGGCAGTTGATCTGCTGGTAAGAATAGTTTGAGTTCTCTTTTCGTGCCAGCTCCTCCGGGGCACAGGGAGTACGGGGGGTCACAGTATCAGGAAGAGTGTTGCATACAGCAGCCGAAGGAGCCGACCGGGGAGGAGCAAGGGCTGCAAGGAGAGGTCACATCAGATTACACCCTGCACCAAGACAAACGTTTCTATGTCTCGGGGCGAGGAGGTGACATACCTTGAAGATGTCCTCTTTTATGCTGACGTATCACCCTGGACCCCAGGAACTGCTGCTGGCCCTGATTCTTTACCATATTCACATTCTGGCAGAACTCCTGAAATGTCATCTGCTGGAATGGGACAGATATTTATTACCTTTCTCTGTGTGACCCAGCAGGAGAGGGGAGGGACAGTCTTATAGCTCCCTACCGTCTGTCTCACTGTGTCACCCTGCGGGGGGAGGGACAGGCTCATAGCTCCCTACCGTCTGTCTCACTGTGTCACCCTCCAGGGGGAGGGGCAGGCTCATAGCTCCCTTCTGTCTGTGTCACTGTGTCACCCTGCAGAGGGAGGGGCAGGCTCATAGCTCCCTTCTGTCTGTGGCACCCTACAGGGGCGTGGGGGGGGGGGGGGCAGGCTCATAGCTCCCTTCTGTCTGTGTCACCCTGCAGGGGGAGGGACAGGCTCATAGCTCTCTTCTGACTGTGTCACCCTGCAGGGGGAGGGACAGGCTCATAGCTCCCTTCTGTCTGTGTCACTGTGTCACCCTGCAGAGGGAGGGGCAGGCTCATAGCTCCCTTCTGTCTGTGGCACCCTACAGGGGCGTGGGGGGGCAGGCTCATAGCTCCCTTCTGTCTGTGTCACCCTGCAGGGGGAGGGACAGGCTCATAGCTCTCTTCTGACTGTGTCACCCTGCAGGGGGAGGGACAGGCTCATAGCTCCCTTCTGTCTGTGTCACCCTGCAGGGGGAGGGACAGGCTCATAGCTCCCTTCTGTCTGTGTCACCCTGCAGGAGGAGGGACCGGCTCATAGCTCCCTTCTGTCTGTGTCACCCTGCAGGGGGAGGGACAGGCTCATAGCTCCCTTCTGTCTGTGTCACCCTGCGGGGGGAGGGACAGGCTCATAGCTCCCTTCTGTCTGTGTCACTGTGTCACCCTGCAGGGGGAGGGACAGGCTCATAGCTCCCTTCTGTCTGTGTCACTGTGTTTCCCTGCAGGGGGAGGGACCGGCTCATAGCTCCCTTCTGTCTGTGTCACTGTGTCACCCTGCAGGGGGAGGGACAGGCTCATAGCTCCCTTCTGTCTGTGTCACCCTGCAGGGGGAGGGGCAGGCTCATATCTCCCTTCTGTCTGTGTCACTATGTCACCCTGCAGGGGGAGGGACAGGCTCATAGCTCCCTTCTGTCTGTGTCACTATGTCACCCTGCAGGGGGAGGGGCAGGCTCATAGCTCCCTTCTGTCTGTGTCACTGTGTCACCCTGCAGAGGGAGGGGCAGGCTCATAGCTCCCTTCTGTCTGTGGCACCCTACAGGGGCGTGGGGGGGGGGGGCAGGCTCATAGCTCCCTTCTGTCTGTGTCACCCTGCAGGGGGAGGGACAGGCTCATAGCTCTCTTCTGACTGTGTCACCCTGCAGGGGGAGGGACAGGCTCATAGCTCCCTTCTGTCTGTGTCACTGTGTCACCCTGCAGAGGGAGGGGCAGGCTCATAGCTCCCTTCTGTCTGTGGCACCCTACAGGGGCGTGGGGGGGCAGGCTCATAGCTCCCTTCTGTCTGTGTCACCCTGCAGGGGGAGGGACAGGCTCATAGCTCTCTTCTGACTGTGTCACCCTGCAGGGGGAGGGACAGGCTCATAGCTCTCTTCTGACTGTGTCACCCTGCAGGGGGAGGGACAGGCTCATAGCTCCTCCTCTGTCTGTACAGTGACACAAATAGAAGGGGAACCATAAGTCTCTCCCCAGTCATAGACACGGGGTGGGAGGGTCAGGATAGTCTAATTGGTCCTACTTACAGGTTTGGGATCTGCCGCCTCCTCGGTGATCATGGCGTTGCTGTCGCTAGATGACGCGTTGCAGTGGAACGGCTCCTGTGATATGTTGCTACAGCCGCTGCCGTTGCCCCCGGAGGCTGTGCTGTGTACCGGCTGTAAGATACAGGTGGAATGAGAGAACAGAAACAACCGGCTACTCGCTGGGCACACAGTAACACGGGTCTATGGCCGGGGGCGGACACAGAGGCACAGACCAGTCCGTACCTGCATCAGGATCCGATGAATCTGCTCCGACAGCTCCTGAATGTCGGGGTCCAGAGTTTTAAGCTCCGCTCCTTTCGGGGCCGTAAACACATCTTCATTACGAGGACTTCTGTGGAACAGAGCAATCGTAAGACATTACCCTAAGATGGGCCAATCTCTAAATCTCACTTACATGAAGGGGGGGAGGGGGGTGACTTACGTGCGGACTTTGTGTCGCCCGAGTATGAAGGACACCTTTCTACTCCACGGATTCACAAAACTGCTCCAGCTGGTATCGATGGTCACATACGCCCCGGAGCGGGTGCACAGGCGGATGGGAGAGTGGTCAAACGGTTGGCCAGCCTGCTGGAGAACTGAGGAGGGGGAAGAACGACGACACATTACAAAATTGATGACTGAGGAGGGGAAGAACGACGACACATTACAACATTGCCGGTAGATAAGGTCCAATGCATTCACCCAGTGAATGATATTTTTATTTATAGATGACACTCATATTGCATCATTCACAGCAGCCCCTGCCCCGTTGGATCTAACAGTCTGAATTCCCTACCAGACACACACACACACACACACGCAGACACAGCGCTTAGTACCCTTGATGGAGGCATCTGGTTGGCTGCGAGTGGCACAGACGGAATCCATTGACAACCCTTATAGAACGTTATTATATTTACTGTTATTGTACTGGCAGCCATCACACAGGACCCGGAATACCCAGTATTTACCTTTCTTGTGTATTGCCAGCATTAGCGGCCGGTCCTCGGGATGGATGAAGAAGAGGACGGGCATTCCGATGAGATCCTGCGGCAGGTACCCGAGTAGGGGAACAGCTCTGCAGGAGAAGAGGAAATGTGTGAGAGGTATCGGAACATTTGTCCTTACAGTGACAGGCAGACGGAAGGACAGATGGACGGACGGACATACAGCGGACTCACCTGTCATCCACCTCTTGGAACATACAGCTCGGAGTATGCTTGGTAGTGAAAATCCTCTTATCTGGGGGGATTCGAGGTGCTGATGAAAAAGGAGGGGTCACCTGTCAGACAGATAGACGATACAAAGCCACCGCCACCTCCCCCTGTCAGAGGTGAATTCCCCTTACACCATAGGCAAATGCCTGTACTGGCTATCCGGCAACACAGACCACAATAATAACCCTCTACTGCTTACCGTAACCCCCCTCCCCCACACTATCTCTCCCATGTGATATTATCACACGGTGCCGAATTCCCCTTACACCCTAGGCAGATGCCCGTTCTGCCTATCCGACAACACATACCACTGCAATAACCCTCTACTGCTTACCGTACCCCACACAGACACACACACACACACACACACACACACACACTCACACTCTCTCTCTCTCTCTATCTCTCTCCCATGTGATAATATTACACGGTGCCGGATTCCCCTTACACCCTAGGCAGATGCCCGTTCTGCCTATCCGGCAACACGGACCACAATAATAACCCTCTATTGCTTACCGTACCCCCCACACACACACACACACACTATTTCTCCCATGTGATATCACACGGTGCCGAATTCCCCTTGCACCCTAGGCAGATGCCCGTTCTGCCTATCCGGCAACACGGACCACAATAATAACCCTCTATTACTTACCGTACCCCCACACACACACACACTCTATCTCTCTCCCATGTGATAATATTACACGGTGCCGGATTCCCCTTACACCCTAGGCAGATGCCCGTTCTGCCTGTCCGGCTACACAGACCACTGCAATAACCCTCTACTGCTTACCGTACAGTCCCACCACCATCTATTACCCCAGCCTCCATTTTTTATTCTCTTACCCTCGTATCCAGAGTGTATTTTCTCTGCAATAAGCAGACAGCACGGCTGCCCCTCTGCGTTGTCCGAATCTCGCACCTTCATCAGGTACGGGGTGAGGCGGAACGGGTGATAGTGCAGATTCGTATCCCGCTCTCGGCCCCCACTGAAAACACACACCTGCAATAAGACCAGAGCCGGGGAGACACAGCAACAAAAGGGGGCAACACGGGGCGTAGCTAGGAAGGAGAGGTGTGGGGGAGTACTGGTGGAGAAGTGTGGAGTGCAGGAGGGGGTGGGGGGGGGGGATTGTGTGATGACAAACCGGGGACATTGGGGTATTGGAGAGAATTCTGTCACGTGTTTTCGCCAGGACTGGGCGCTGTGTAACTCCAATCTGCAGAGAGCCGTGTGCACATTCAGTGGCATGACATGTCTGTTAACATATACACGCATGGCAGTGATCGTGTGCCTTGGGGGCTGAGGGTGGCAATCAAACAGTCCAGGTTTTAAGGATATCCATACTTTAGCATACACGGTTTAATCACAGTAACTGAGACACTAATTAAGTCACCTATTCTCAAGTATAGCTATTCTTAAAACCTGCGGCGGGCTGTAATGGAGTCCGAGACCGCCGTAGGTGCGGGATGTCGGCTGAACGCGGGCGTTTTTTTAAAGGGGGAAACACATAATAAGGCAAAACCATGCCTTGCAAGCGATTGACGCTTTAAAAAAACATCTGCGTTCATCCGGCATCCCGCGCGCTAAGCGAACTCGGACTCGTTTACATTCCGCCTCTGGACTGTTAGTGCGCCTTAAGGACCTCAAGAATCCAACTGAATCTGCCCACACTTACATACTCTACCCTTCACACATCTCATCTCTAAACGCTCTCCCTCTCTCACCCCCGCTTCCCTCGACCTCTGACCTGAGTCTCGTCTCTCATGACCACCTCTCTCACCCATCTACAAGGCTTCTCCTCCGCTGAAGCCCACTTGTGAAATTCCCTACCACGCCCACTAAGGCTCTCCCAAACCCTTCACGTTACTAAACACTCCCTGGAGACCAGGGACGGATCTAGACTTTTCTTTAGCGGGGGCGGTTTACTGTTTAATCTTGACTCCTCCCTCTACAGTCCAACTCCTCCCATCTGCAATCCTAACTCCTCCTCCTCTCAATTCTGACTGAACTTTTTGAGTGAGACTGAGATAGAGCTTTGTGATTGTTCTATGTACATGTGACTGTGCTATGGGGTAATTGTATTTATTAGCCCTAGTACCCACACACCAGCAAGTGAGGGGCAAATGCTCTGTAACCCTTGCTCTCCTGGCTCCTCTGTGCTGCTGTGGTATAAGCTGCAGCACATCGTTCTGCCTCAGGCTCTCCCCAGAGAGCTCTCTTCTGCTCAAAAGTGGGCGTAGCTATGACTGTGTTAGGGGGGGCCGTCGCCCCCTTCGCCCCCCCCCCCCCCTAGATCCGGCCCTGCTGGAGACCCATCTCTCTATTACAGCCCACACTAGGGTGACCCCATAGCTGTTTTATTATCCACTGTGAGTCACTCTCGCTCCTGGTGCCACCTGAGTCCTCTTCCAATCAGCTGTCTCATAACCATTGTCCCCACTACCCGATGTTTTCATGCCTGCATTTAAGGGTCTATTCATGAAGCAGTGATAAGAGCGGAGAAGTGAGCCAGTGGAGAGGTTGCCCATGGCAACCAATCAGCATTGAAGTAACATTTATAATTTGCATACTATAAAATTATACAAAGCAGCTGATTGGTTGCCATGGGCAACTTGTCCACTTTTTTCACTGCTTCATGAATAGACCCCTTACTGTGTTGGGCAGATGTAGTAACCCTGGAGAAGTGATAAGTGCAAGGTGATAACGCATCAGCCAATCAGCTCCTAACTGTCATTTTTCAAACCCATAATGATTGGCTGGTGCGTTCTCACCTTCCACTTATCACTGCTTTATCACTTCTCCAGGCTTAATACATCTGCACCTGAGTGCTCATTCTGCAGCGTGAGTACACCATGCACGTAGAGGGAACACATGTAATTAACGCCAGCCATGCGGAAAGCCTGCCAGAGAAAGGGTTACACACAGCGAATCTGCAGAGTGGGGGTGTTGTGTGGGTGACTGACGCAAGACGTGTCAGTATGCTAATTAAAGGGGGCTTTGTGTTACAGCTGTGTGAGCAGAGAATTAATGAGGGAGGTGAGAGGACAAGGACTTCCGAAATTTGGGATTAGCCCCCTCCCTCATTCAGTGTGTGTAATCCAGGCCCTGCTATCTCTGTACATGTGTTACATAACGCAGTCAGGGGTAGAAAATCCACCCTATATAACTCAGTCTGTCCTCTCTGTGTGTGTATATACAGTGTGATAGATCGGTCTGTCCTCTCTGTGTGTATATACAGTGTGATAGATAGATCTGTCCTCTCTGTATGTATATACACAGTGTGATAGATCAGTCTGTCCTCTCTGTGTGTGTATATACAGTGTGATAGATCGGTCTGTCCTCTCTGTGTGTATATACAGTGTGATAGATCAGTCTGTCCTCTCTGTGTATACACACAGTGTGATAGATCGGTCTGTCCCCTCTGTGTGTGTATATACAGTGTGATAGATCGGTCTGTCCCCTCTGTGTGTGTATATACAGTGTGATAGATCGGTCTGTCCTCTCTGTGTGTGTATATACAGTGTGATAGATCGGTCTGTCCCCTCTGTGTGTGTATATACAGTGTGATAGATCGGTCTGTCCTCTCTGTGTGTGTGTATATACAGTGTGATAGATCGGTCTGTCCTCTCTGTGTGTATATACAGTGTGATAGATCGGTCTGTCCTCTCTGTGTGTATATACAGTGTGATAGATCGGTCTGTCCTCTCTGTGTGTATATACAGTGTGATAGATCGGTCTGTGCTCTCTGTGTGTATATATATATATACAGTGTGATAGATCAGTCTGTCGTGTGTGTGTGTGTGTGTGTGTGTGTGTGTGTGTGTGTGTGTGTGTGTGTGTGTGTGTGATAGATCAGTCTGTCCTCTTGGTGTGTATATACAGTGTGATAGATCGGTCTGTCCTCTCTGTGTGTGTGTATACAGTGTGATAGATCGGTCTGTCCCCTCTGTGTGTGTATATACAGTGTGATAGATCGGTCTGTCCTCTCTGTGTGTGTATATACAGTGTGATAGATCGGTCTGTCCTCTCTGTGTGTGTATATACAGTGTGATAGATCGGTCTGTCGTGTGTGTGTGTGTGTGTGTGTGTGTGTGTGTGTGTGTGTGTGTGTGTGTATATACAGTGTGATAGATCAGTCTGTCCTCTCTGTGTGTGTGTATACAGTGTGATAGATCGGTCTGTCCTCTCTGTGTGTATACAGTGTGATAGATCGGTCTGTCCTGTGTGTGTGTGTGTGTGTGTGTGTGTGTGTGTGTGTGTGTGTGTGTGCGCGCGCGTGTGTGTGTGTGTGTGTGTGTGTGTGTGTGTGTATATACAGTGTGATAGATCAGTCTGTCCTCTTGGTGTGTATATACAGTGTGATAGATCGGTCTGTCCTCTCTATATAAAGGAGGCAGTACATCTCTCCTGTATGTATGAAATAATAATAGATTATTTTTACCTGCCCCTACTTTACAATACCCACCTGATCCGGCAGAAAACAGATTTCTCCTGAGTGTAGTCCATTGATGCGTTATCTGTAGGGAGAAAAAAACACAAGAGTGTAAAGTGGAGGGACAGGCTCATAGCTCCCTTCACTGTGTCACCCTGCAGGGGGAGGGACAGGCTCATACCTCCCTTCTGTGTCACCCTGCAGGGGGAGGGGCAGGCTCATAGCTCCCTTCTGTCTGTGTCACTGTGTCACCCTGCAGGGGGAGGGACAGACTGATAGCTCCCTTCTGTCTGTGTCACTGTGTCACCCTGCAGAGGGAGGGACAGACTCATAGCTCCCTTCTGTCTGTGTCACTGTGTCACCCTACAGGGGGAGGGGCAGGCTCATCACTCCCTTCTGTCTGTGTCACCCTACAGGGGGAGGGGCAGGCTCATAGCTCCCTTATGTCTGTGTCACCCTGCAGGGGGAGGGACAGGATTATAGCTCCCTTCTGTCTGTGTTACTGTGTCACCCTGCACTTCTGTGAACTCACTTCTGTACATGTCTCCCTGAATGGGGGTTATAGCTGCTTTCGTCTGTCTTACCTCCAGAGGTGCAGCTGCTCCAAGATGGGAGATGATAAGGAGCTGTAGAACCATAGAAGACACTGACATCTTGTGGGGCCAGAAACTCTGCAAAGGTTGCACCCTTGAAGACATCCCTTTTGCAATGAAGGATGTGAGAGGCCTGGTCGGAGATGTACACAATGCGGCCGGTGATGAAAGAGACAGCCACGGAGAAGGTGTCCTAGAGACAGAAAAGCTTTGGTTACAGGAGCTGGAATACAATTCACATAACTCTCAGAAGTGTACCAGAACGTTTATCAGTCACTTGACAACCACCGAGCATCACAACCAATGAGACTGGACTTCGTAGTGATGTCACTTACAGGGTTCTTCAGGGTGTACTCCGAAGTGACGCTCTCCACCTCGTCGATGGTGAAGCTGGACATGTCCAAACTGCACGGCTGGGACTCATCAATAGTCCATTGCTGGTAGTATTCCTGGTTGGCTGAGAGTACGTGATAAAGTGTCAGTAAGAGGGAGATAACCGGGCACACGAAATGAAAGAACTGCTACTTGTGTATGCCCAACGTCAGTAAGCTGCTAGCAAGCCTTGCAAAAACATCATCCACAGTGTTCTATGGCAGGGCCCGCTATCTCCCACTCACAACCATAGCCAGTGCTCACCTCGGACTTGTTTGACACAGGAGAGCGCGTACTGGAGGGTGGCCAGGGTCCCCGATTTGCCTTTCCCTCTCTTCTGCGACGGGAGACGTATTTTCAGCTCTTTCAGGGCCTTCATCAGCTCTTTCTGATTCTTCTCCCGGGCAGACTGTTCACTGCTACAGGAGGAAGGGCAGAAAGCAGACTGTGAGAGGGGCGGACAGAGAGATAGGGGGTGGCGAGTGAAGTTCAAACCGGAGAGGTGCAAGATGGCGTTTGTAAGGGGGGGGGGGGGGGGGTGGAACAGGGCTGAGGATGGATGGATATATATCATTATAGACTTACCTGCAGCCGCTGGTGGAAGGGTTGTCCTGCTCGGAACTGGCGCTCAGGAGACTATACGCAATGGAACTGCTGGGAGGGGACGGACTGTGAGAGTTTGTGCTGTGGGTAGAGAGAAAACTTTGTAAGTATTATTTTGCGCTATTACCGTGCCCCCGTAGGCTGTCCTCGTCTCACCAACTCACCTTTTGCTGCTCTCAGTGGTTTCCAACATGGCCGAATCCTTCCCGTTGCCGCTTGTGCTGCTGTGCGAACTCCGGCTCTGCCGCGACTCGTTCCCATTGGATTCATTGCCGCTAGACCCGTGGCTGTTGGTGTCCGTCTCATCCTGCTGGGTTCCCTCCATCTCCCGAGAGGCCCGGTTTCTCCTCACCCTCTCCCCGAGAGGGGGAGGAGGCTCGCAGGGCCCGGTCATCCCCTCCATCTCGGCCAGTCAGTGGCGTGAAGGACCAGAGAACAGATGTAGAATGGAGACGGCCTGGAGTCAAATGAGAAGAAGACGAAAATAGTGACTAAAAGGAGGAAACATCAGAAAAGAGCGAGAAAAGGGACATTATGCAATTCTATCCTATTAACTTACTGCTGTCATTGGCATGAACTGGAGAGTCGGAGGCCAAATGCCTGGGGGGTAGCTACATGGGACTGAGCGGGATCAAGCTAACACTGCGGGTGGCATTGCCCCCCTTGGTTTAGCACTGCGGTTTGACAGCTGCCAATATACTGTAGCCAATTTACTGCTGTCATTGGCATGAACTGGAGAGTCGGAGGCCAAATGCCTGGGGAGTAGCTACCTACAGATACATGGGACTGAGCGGGATTAAGCTAACACTGCGGGTAACATTGCCCCCCTTGGTTTAGTAGTGTAGTTTGACAGCTGCCAATATACTGTAGCCAGAGCTGGATTAATGAATGATTAATATGCAGCTGCAGACCAACTTGCAAAGAAAGGACTTTCAATCGGGGAAAATAAGTAAAAAATGTCAACAAGAAAATATTTCTGTCAGAAAGTACCAGCCAATCAGCTCCTAACTGCCATGTCTCAGACTGGGTTTGAAAAATGAGAGATAGGAGCTGATTGGCTGATATGTTATCTCCGTCCACTTTATCTCTTTCCAAAGCTTATTACATAAACCACCTATTTCAGGCATCTTGCCCAGACTTGCCCAGCTGCTCTGAAGAGAGGTCATGGGTCACAGATACTGGGGTGCCTCACAGTCCCCTATAAAAAATTAAGGTTTTGAACTAGAAAAATAACACCTACAACATATTTCATTAAAATGTCAGTGACCCTACTCCTTTAAAAAAACGATTGCAAGCTCTTATGTCGTAAAGTTTTTTTTCAAGGGATACTGCTGTAAACTGCAATGTTTTCTATGAAGCAGGGGGCGGTTATGTCACACGGGAAATGAAGCGGATGGTTCAAGTTATTCAATACTGCCTAATAATATGTATGTTATGCATCAAACGCAGACAAGAACTTGGCGTGAATGTAGACCCGGTCGTTGCGCTGCGGGACATTATGCTCCGGCATGCAGCAACAGCTATGGCTGTGGTTCCCAGGCTTCCAGGCTTCCACTCTAAAGGCATCATGGTTGGTGTCTTGAGGGAGCGGACCCAGAGGTAATTAATGCCTGGCCCTGTAGGGAACCATTAGGAAAATAGCCAGCGTTACTGTGTGCTTAGGGCATAGGTTCTCAAACTCGGTCCTCAGGACCCCACACAATGCATGTTTTGCAGGTCTCCTCACAGAATCACAAGTGAAATAATTAGCTCCACCTTTGGACCATTTAAAATGTGTCAGTGAGTAATTAATACACCTGTGCACCTGCTGGGTTACCTGCAAAACATGCACTGTGTGCGCCCCCGAGGACCGAGTTTGAGAACCTCTGGCTTAGGGCCTAATTCAGACCTGATCACTGATGTGCGTTTTCGCATTCCAGAGATGCTACCGGTATCTCAGCCCAGCGATCAACTCTGCCCGATTGACAGGCAGGGGCGGGAGGGGGCGGGATGGTGGCATTTGCCCACCGTTTTGGGGGCGCGGTCCGGGCAACACAGGCGTGCCCGGACCGTGCGAAGGTGGGGGCTGCGACGGCTGAGTGACGTCACACGCAGCCGCTGCGACCCTGACAACGATGGGTAGCTCCCTGCCAGCGCAGGAGCTGCGCTGGCAGGGAGCTACTCCTTAGGTACAAAAGCATCGCCGTACAGACTGTACAGAACATTTCCTCAGCAAAAAAATGGACAGCTGTTAAAATAGTGATGATAATAATAATAATAAAAAAGCATAAATAAAATAAATGTAAAAAATAAAATAAAATAGTCCCATAGTTCTCTCAGCCGCGGATAATGTCAGCTTTATGACAGGATACTGAATATAGGGTAGCTGGCATGGAGGCTCGCCTGGTACAGTATGTACTTATTAGTAATGAGAGGCAGAATGTCACACCAGGGTGAGTAATAGTCCCGGCACAGCGTTAGGAGAGGGTCAGGCCACTTCCTCGTGTCCTGGATTCACTCATGTTCCCAAGAGGACCACATGAACCAGTTTAATAATAGGAATAACACATTCATCATGTACTAATCACCAGACACAGAGCGCTGTCTCTCTCTGTGGGAATGGGGAGCGCTTGTTACCACTACAGTACTGTGGAAGCCATCATCTGATTTACATGGGGCATACAAACATCTATTAGTCTCCAACAGCCAATCAGCCGCCAGTAAGTCACCAACAGCGTGTCACCAGCCGGCCGGCCACCAATAGCGTGTCACCAGCCAGCCGGCCACCAATAGCGTGCCACTAGCCAGCCGATCATCAATAGCGTGCCACCAGCCAGCCGATCATCAATAGCGTGCCACCACCCACCCACCAATGGCATGTCACCAGCCAGCCGGCCGGCCACCAATAGCACGCCAACAGCCTGACAATTCTCTACAGCATGCCACCAACGGCCGGTCATCAATAGCGTGCCAACAGCCAGCCATCTACCTCATAGCATGTCACCAGCCTGATGGTCCCCAACAGCATCCCACCGAGTCACCAATAGCATGCCACCTGCCACCTAGTCACCAATAGCATGCCACCGGCCAGCCACCAATAGCATGCATCCAACCTGACGGTCCCTTACAGCATGCCACCTGCCAGCCAGTCACTAATAGCATGCCACCAGCCTTCCATTCACCAATAGCATGCCACCTGCCTGATGGTCCCTGACAGCATACCGCCTGCCAGTCTGAAGGTCCACAGTAGCCACTCTCTAGCCCAAATTGCTGTGTACTAAATATATAAAGTGATTAGATTGAATGAATGAATGAATGAATGAATGAATGAATGAATGAATGAATGAATGTTGGAAATCAGTTGTATGGCTACATTATGTGAAGCTATGATCTGAGTGCCACATAGGATGCACAGTAATCTCTCACCATCAGCCTATACACCATCAGCCTATAGGATGCACAGTAATCTCTCACCATCAGCCTATAGGATACACAGTAATCTCTCACCATCACTTTATAGCAAGCAAATTAATCCCTCTACATCATCCTATAGGATGCACCGGAATCTTTTTTTCTCATCATCAACCAATAGGATGCACAGTAATCTCTCTCCATCAGCCTACAGAATGCACATAAATCAGTTTATAGCATGCAAATGAATCCCTCTCCATTAGTCTATAGGGTGCACAGTAATCTCTTTCTCTTCATCAACCTATAGGAAGTGCAGTAATCTCTCCATCAACCTATAGGATGCACAGTAATCTCTCTCTCCATCAACCAGGCTATAATATGATAATATGCACAGTAATCTCTCTTCATCAGCCTATAGAATGCACAGTAATCTCTCCAACAGACTATAGGATGTATAGTAATCTCTCCATCATCCTATAGGATGCACAGTAATCTCTATCTTCATCTCCTTTCTCTCATCATCAACCAATAAGATTATCAGTAATCTCTCTCCATCAATCTACAGGATGCACAGTAATCTCTCTCCATCAGTCTATAGGATACACCATAATTTCTCTCCATCAGCCTATAGGATGCACAGTAATCTCTCTCCATCAGCCTCTAGGATGCACAGTAATCTCTCTCCAACAACCTATAGGATGTACAGTAATCTCTCCATCAGCCTATAGGATGCACAGTAATCTCTCTCCATCAGCATCTAGGATGCACAGTAATTTCTCTCCATCAGCCTAAAGGATGCACAGTAATTTCTTTCTCTCATCATCAACCTATAGGATACACAGTAATCTCTCTCCATCATCCTATAGGTTGCACAGTAATTTTTTCTCCATCAGCCTAAAGGATGCACAGTAATCTCTCTCCATCAGTCTATAGGATGCACAGTAATCTCTCTCCATCAGTCTATAGGATGCACAGTAATCTCTCTCCATCAGTCTATAGGTTGCACAGTAATTTTTTCTCCATCAGCCTAAAGGATGCACAGTAATCTCTCTCCATCAGTCTATAGGATGCACAGTAATCTCTCTCCATCAGTCTATAGGATGCACAGTAATCTCTCTCCATCAGTCTATAGGTTGCACAGTAATATTTTCTCCATCAGCCTAAAGGATGCACAGTAATCTCTCTCCATCAGTCTATAGGATGCACAGTAATCTCTCTCTATCAGTCTATAGGATGCACAGTAATCTCTCTCCATCAGTCTATAGGATGCACAGTAATCTCTCTCCATCAGTCTATAGGATGCGCCGTCATTTCTCTCCATCAGCCTATAGGATGCACAGTAATCTCTCTCTCCATCAGCCTATAATATGATAATATGCACAGTAATCTCTCTTCATCAGCCTATAGGATGCACAGTAATCTCTCCATCAACCAATAGAATGCACAGTAATCTCTCCAACAGACTATAGGATGCATAGTAATCTCTCCATCAACCTATAGGATGCACAGTAATCTCTATCTTCATTTCCTTTCTCTCATCATCAACCAATAAAATGAACAGTAATCTCTCTCCATCAATCTACAGGATGCACAGTAATCTCTCTCCATCGTCCTATAGGATGCATATTAATCTCTCCATCAGTCTAAAGGATGCACAGTAATTTCTCTCTCTCATCATCAACCTATAGGATGCACAGTAATCTCTCTCCATCATCCTATAGGTTGCACAGTAATCTCTCTCCATCATCCTATAGGTTGCACAGTAATTTTTTTCTCCATCAGCCTAAAGGATGCACAGTAATCTCTCTCCATCAGTCTATAGGATGCACAGTAATCTCTCTCATCATCATCCGATAGGATGCACAGTAATCTCTCTCCATCAGTCTATAGGATGCACAGTAATCTCTCTCATCATCATCCGATAGGATGCACAGTAATCTCTCTCCATCATCCTATAGGATGCACAGAAATGTCTCTCCATCAGCCTAAAGGATGAACAGTCCTCTCTGTCTCTCCGTCAACCTATAGGATGCACAGTAATCTCCTCCATCAGCCTATAGGATGCACAGTAATCTCTGTGTGTACATTTATAGGATGCACAGTTCTGTTTGTAGATGACAAAAACCAAAATTTACCCCATAAAGCAAGCACAAAGGGTCTGAGTCGCACAATAGAATCCACCTTGGTGATGTCAGGCATTTTGACTTCCACCAAAGTGCATTGGTTTGATATATAGGATGGGTTTTTCCTGGAGTACCAGCCAGTAGGAGGAGCTGTAGAATGTAAGTGGTGCGAAGTCTCCATTTCATTCTGCAGAGAAAGGGTTTTATAACACACCTATACACAGATATCCCCTCTGTACAGCACAGGAGGAGGTACAGGTCTGTCTCTGAGGCACATATACACAGATATCCCCTGTACAGCACAGGAGGAGGCACAGGTCTGTCTCTGAGGCACATATACACAGATATCCCCTCTGTACAGCACAGGAGGAGGTACAGGTCTGTCTCTGAGGCACCTATACACAGAAATCCCCTCTGTACAGCACAGGAGGAGGCACAGGTCTGTCTCTGAGGCACCTATACACAGATAGCCCCTCTGTACAGCACAGGAGGAGGCACAGGTCTGTCTCCGAGGCACCTATACACAGATAGCCCCTCTGTACAGCACAGGAGGAGGCACAGGTCTGTCTCTGAGGCACCTATACACAGATATCCCCTCTGTACAGCACAGGAGGAGGTACAGGTCTGTCTCTGAGGCACCTATACACAGATAGCCCCTCTGTACAGCACAGGAGGAGACACAGGTCTGTCTCTGAGGCACCTATACACAGATATCCCCTCTGTACAGCACAGGAGGAGGTACAGGTCTGTCTCTGAGGCACCTATACACAGATATCCCCTCTGTACAGCACAGGAGGAGGTACAGGTCTGTCTCTGAGGCACCTATACACAGATAGCCCCTCTGTACAGCACAGGAGGAGGCACAGGTCTGTCTCTGAGGCACCTATACACAGATATCCCCTCTGTACAGCACAGGAGGAGGTACAGGTCTGTCTCTGAGGCACCTATACACAGATAGCCCCTCTGTACAGCACAGGAGGAGGCACAGGTCTGTCTCTGAGGCACCTATACACAGATATCCCCTCTGTACAGCACAGGAGGAGGCACAGGTCTGTCTCTGAGGCACCTATACACAGATATCCCCACTGTACAGCACAGGAGGAGGCACAAGTCTGTCTCTGAGGCACCTATACACAGATAGCCCCTCTGTACAGCACAGGAGGAGGTACAGGTCTGTCTCTGAGGCACCTATACACAGATATCCCCTCTGTACAGCACAGGAGGAGGCACAAGTCTGTCTCTGAGGCACCTATACACAGATATCCCCTCTGTACAGCACAGGAGGAGGCACAAGTCTGTCTCTGAGGCACCTATACACAGATATCCCCTCTGTACAGCACAGGAAGAGGCACAAGTCTGTCTCTGAGGCAACTATACACAGATATCCCCTCTGTACAGCACAGGAGGAGGCACAGGTCTCTCAGTCTCTGGGGCACCTATACACATATACCCCCCTCTATACAGCACAGGGGGGGGGGCACAGGTCTCTCAGTCTCTGAGAGCACCTATACACAGATATCCCCTCTGAACAGCACAGTTGGAGGCACACGTCTGTCTCTGGGGCACCTATACACATATACCCCCCTCTGTACAGCTCATGGGGAGGCACAAGTCTCTCAGTCTCTGGGGCACCAATACACAGATACCTCCTCTGTACAGCACAGGAGGAGGCATAGGTCTCTCAGTCTTTGGGGCACTTCTACACAGATACCCCCCTCTGTAACAGCACAGGTCTCTCTCAGTCTCTGGCGCACCTATACATATACTCCTTCTGTACAGCACAGTTGGAGGCACAGGTTTGTCTCTGGGGCACCTATACACATATACTCCCTCTGTACAGCACAGGAGGAGGCACAGGTCTCTCAGTCTCTGGGGCACCTATACACATATACACCCCTCTGTACAGAACAGGAGGAGGCACAGGTCTCTTACTCTCTGTGTCACCTATACACAGATACCTCCTCTGTACAGCACAGGAGGAGGCACAGGTCTCTCTCAGTCTCTGGGGCACCTATACACATATACACCCCTCTGTACAGAACAGGAGGAGGCACAGGTCTCTTACTCTCTGTTTCACCTATACACAGATACCTCCTCTGTACAGCACAGGAGGAGGCACAGGTCTCTCAGTCTCTGGGGCACCTATACACATATACACCCCTCTGTACAGCACAAGAGGAGGCACAGGTCTCTCTCACTCTCTGGGGCACCTACACACAGATACCTCCTCTGTACAGCTCAGGTGGAGGCACAGGTCTCTCTCAGTCCTCCTGCTGCAGTAGTTGCTATAGGACCACCAGTAGAATGTCCTCTGTCTCCACCTGTTGCCCAGCTCTCCTGTACCCTCTCCCATCTCTTGCACAGTTCCTGGGTTTCCTGGGCTGGCACCAATGCCCCTCTCCCATGCACCACATGTGGCCACATCACCTTCCAGTCCATGCATTTCCCCCAGGCAGGTCCTAGGAGCAAAGTGGTCTCTCCCGGCCAGTGGGGGGTGCACACAGAGTCCCCCCCTCTCATCCCCCAGTCTCATCACTCCAGTGGGGGTAGGCAGCACTCTGTTCCTCACCTTCTCTGTCTCATCCTCTGCTGTATCTCCTTCCTTCTCTTAAGTCGTCTCCTTGTCTACTGCACACACCACCCTCAGCTATCCCAGCTCTATCCTCCTGCTGCCCCCTCCCATGCCGCGCTCCCATAGGCCGCCTGCCTTGCGATGTCACCGCCCCCACCCCGTGTGGTAATCACCCCACACGTGGATGGCAGTGCTGCTCGCCCCCCTCCTCGCTGCTGCGATTGGAGGCGGCGATGGGCCAATCGCAGAGCCGCTCCTGCATAATATGTAAATAGGGAGCGTGTTCCTGCCACAGATTAACCCTTCCTCTGCCGGAGAGACGCAACCTGTCAGCCAGCCTGCCCATCCTCCACCGGCCCCCCCACAGGTGCGCCACAATCCAGGAGCACAGCACCGGTCCCCTCTCAAGATGCAAAACATCCTACACTATCAATCCAGACCAATGCCCCACTTTGCTGGGGAAGGGTCAAGGGCCTATTGCACCTGTGTGGGGCAACCCAATAGCCAGAGGCCTGCGCAGAATGCAGAGCGTTGCTCCTTTTATTTATATTGCCACGGCCTGACTGGCAGCACCTGCAGGGCATTGCACTAACTCCTGCTTCTCTTCCCAGCAGGAGATACAGAGCATTGCATCTTTAACCCTTCCAGCCGCAGAGAGAGAGAGAGCACACACAGCTCACACAAGAGACATACCCAACGAGACAGACATAGCCGGCTATTGTGCCAAGGACATTGTGTTCTAGGGAAAGCACATGGGAGGGTGTGTGAGAGACAGCAATAGAGAGAGGAGGAGGAGGAGATAGTCAAGGGGAGATGCATCAAGCCTTGGAGAGAGAGATAAAGTGGTTTGTGTGGGCAGTGAGCACCTGGAGGTGGCGGGGGAGGAGAGCCGGGGGTATCCCCCAGGTGATGTAACCTGTGCTGCAGATAGCTGCGCTCTATCAGGTTACCACTCCTTACATAAAGGAATTCCGGGGAGGGGGGGCAGGGCCCGCGGAGCAATGATAGGGGCTTATATAAAGTGACATTATGTAAAGTGTGCAGGACAGTGGCCGGGGAGATAATGTGAGGACTATCTGTATCAGCTGTAAGCATCGCAGCAGAGCCCTCTCTTGTTACCGGCTGTGCACAGGTTCTGTGTCTCTGTGTCAGTCTGGCGGGTTATGTAATACAGGTGCACCCAACACGGGAACCCAGCATCTTTCTGTAACCGCCACAGGTACCAAGCCTCCCTATGTGCCCGTCACAGGTACCAAGCCTCTCTATGTGCCCGTCACAGGTACCAAGCCTCTCTATGTGCCCATCACATGTACCAAGCCTCCCTATGTGCCCGTCACAGGTACCAAGCCTCCCTATGTGCCCGTCACAGGTACCAAGCCTCTCTATGTGCCCGTCACAGGTACCAAGCCTCTCTATGTGCCCGTCACAGGTACCAAGCAACTGTAGGTGCCCGTCACAGGTACCAAGCCTCTCTATGTGCCCGTCACAGGTACCAAGCAACTGTAGGTGCCCGTCACAGGTACCAAGCCTCTCTATGTGCCCGTCACAGGTACCAAGCCTCTCTATGTGCCCATCACATGTACCAAGCCTCTCTATGTGCCCGTCACATGTACCAAGCATACCTATGTGCCCGTCACAGGTACCAAGCCTCTCTATGTGCCCGTCACAGGTACCAAGCAACTGTATGTGCCCGTCACAGGTACCAAGCAACTGTATGTGCCCGTCACAGGTACCAAGCCTCCCTATGTGCCCGTCACAGGTACCAAGCCTTTCTATGTGCCCATCACAGGTACCAAGCAACTGTAGGTGCCCATCACAGGTACCAAGCCTCCCTATGTGCCCGTCACAGATACCAAGCCTCTCTATGTGCCCGTCACAGGTAACAAGCCTCTCTATGTGCCCAGCACAGGTAACAAGCCTCTCTATGTGCCCGTCACTGGTACCAAGCCTCTCTATGTGCCCATCACATGTACCAAGCCTCTCTATGTGCCAGTCACATGTACCAAGCCTCTCTATGTGCCCGTCACAGGTACCAAGCCTCTCTATGTGCCCGTCACAGGTACCAAGCCTCTCTATGTGCCCGTCACAGGTACCAAGCCTCCCTATGTGCCCATCACAGGTAACAAGCCTCTCTATGTAACCGTCACAGGTACCAAGCCTCTCTATGTGCCCATCACAGGTAACAAGCCTCTCTATGTAACCGTCACAGGTACCAAGCCTCTCTATGTGCCCAGCACAGGTAACAAGTCTCCCTATGTGCCCAGCACAGGTAACAACCCTCCCCATGTGCCCGTCACAGGTAACAAGCCTCTCTATGTGCCCATCACATGTACCAAGCCTCCCCATGTGCCCGTCACAGGTAACAACCCTCCCCATGTGCCCGTCACAGGTAACAACCCTCCCCATGTGCCCAGCACAGGTAACAAGCCTCCCCATGTGCCCAGCACAGGTAACAAGCCTCCCCATGTGCCCGTCACAGGTAACAACCCTCCCCATGTGCCCGTCACAGGTAACAAGCCTCTCTATGTGCCCATCACATGTACCAAGCCTCCCCATGTGCCCGTCACAGGTAACAACCCTCCCCATGTGCCCGTCACAGGTAACAACCCTCCCCATGTGCCCAGCACAGGTAACAACCCTCCCCATGTGCCCAGCACAGGTAACAACCCTCCCCATGTGCCCGTCACAGGTAACAAGCCTCTCTATGTGCCCATCACATGTACCAAGCCTCCCCATGTGCCCGTCACAGGTAACAACCCTCCCCATGTGCCCGTCACAGGTAACAACCCTCCCCATGTGCCCAGCACAGGTAACAAGCCTCCCCATGTGCCCAGCACAGGTAACAACCCTCCCCATGTGCCCGTCACAGGTAACAAGCCTCTCTATGTGCCCAGCACAGGTAACAACCCTCCCCATGTGCCCGTCACAGGTAACAAGCCTCCCCATGTGCCCAGCACAGGTAACAAGCCTCCCCATGTGCCCAGCACAGGTAACAACCCTCCCCATGTGCCCGTCACAGGTAACAAGCCTCTCTATGTGCCCATCACATGTACCAAGCCTCCCCATGTGCCCGTCACAGGTTACAACCCTCCCCATGTGCCCGTCGCAGGTAACAAGCCTCTCTATGTGCCCATTACATGTACCAAGCCTCCCCATGTGCCCGTCACAGGTTACAACCCTCCCCATGTGCCCAGCACAGGTAACAAGCCTGCTAATGCACCCTGGAAATCAGCATCTCAGTACACTTAGGACTATAAATGAGCAGCAGCCAATCCCTCACACTACACGTCTTCACACACAAGACCGCTCACTGGTGCTGGATACCTGGTTAGTGTCTAGTTTCCCTTCATGGAGAGGACCTTTGCTGTGCGGTGCGCGATGACGTCATCGCGCACCTCACAACAAAGGTCCTCTCCATGAAGGGAAACTAGACGCTACGCGTTTGGTTCCCTTCAAAGCGGGGGGCACTGCGGGGGGCACAGTGTCGGATCTTGCCATGGTGCGCGCCCTCCGGACGGCGCCAGCGCCCTCTGGAAGGCGGCGCCCCAGGCAAAAGTCCTGCTTGCCCGTGGCAAGATCCGCCACTGTTTCCCACCACGATTCTTCCAATCGCAACAGCCCCTTTTGCACGGAAAATGAGGCCCCCATCCACTAGGGAGTTTTATCTCAGCCATGAGTTGGAGCAATTTTTCCTGCAATCTGGCCGGCAGCTTCCCGGGAGCCCTGCGATTGCGATTTGCTACTTGAGTATATTTTTTACATTATAAATATCATGGTCAGCCGGTGTGATCTGCGACTGCGGCGCAAGGCACATGGGAACGCGCCTTGCATGAAAAGGACATGCGATGAAACACTTTTCATGCAATCCGTCTCAGCAATTCGTCTCAATCGCATAAATAGAGCCCATATCGCACTAGTGGATGGGGGCCTTAACAGTGGCACTATTGCCCCTTCACAGCCGCTCACGTCTTAGGGGGTCATTCAGACCTGATCACATGCTAGTTTTTTTCGCTGCGCTGTGATCAGGTCAGAACTGCACATGCACCGCAATGCGCAGGCGCGTCGTACAGGTACAAAGCGGATCGTTGCTGTGCGATGTGTTTTACGAAGAATCCATTCGCACAGCCGATCGCAAGGAGATTGACAAGAAGAGGGCGTTTGTGGGTGGCAACTGACCGTTTTCAGGGAGTGGTTGGAAAAACGCAGGCGTGTCCAAGCGTTTGCAGGGTGGGAGTCTGTCGTCAGTTCCGGTCCCGGACAGGCTGAAGTGATCGCAGCGGCTGAGTAAGTTCTGGGCTACTCAGAAACTAAACAAATCTTTTTTGTACCGCCCGTCTGCACATGCGTTCACACACACTTGTAAAGCAAAAAAAAACCCTCTATGGGCGGCGACTATCTGATCGCAGCGCTTCAAAAAAAAACCCTAGCGAGTGATCAGGTCTGAATTAGGCCCATAATGTATACTGCTTAATATTTCACAATGATTAAGTTCTACTTCAGCATTCGGAGGCTCTGGACGCTGTAAACGTGGGTGGTATATAAATCCAGTCATCTTTTAAAGACCTAATTTAGGGGTAGATTTATAAAATTTTGGAGAGAGATAAAATGGAGAGAGGTAAGGTACCAGCCAATCAGCTCCTAGCTGTCATTTTTCAAACACAACCTGTAACATAGCAGTTATGAGCTGATTGGTTGGTACTTTATCTCTCTGTAACTGTCTCTCCAAGATTTGATAAATCTCGCCCTTTCTTTCTCTCCAAGATTTGATAAATCTCCTCCTTAAATAATCTGAAGCGGTGGGAGGGGTTGTCTGTTCCATTACTTGGCAGCAAACTTTTTATCTAGCAATTATACTTGGCACAGGGATCGATGTTCTTACCCTGTGCACCCAACAGATGGGTTTTAGTTCTCCCAGTAAATGGGTAACCTATAAAGCAGTCTGCCGCCGCGTACGCCAAGTCTTTACAAAAGAAAACTTTTTTTTTTTTTTTACAAGACTACAAACAGTTCATAAGTCCTGTTATTACCACACAGGAGAGAGGACCTATGCTGCGACACGGGCCTGGAGCTGCACCAAACCCCTTAGGTTACACATAGCAGGACAGAGCATAGAGCCTGATTGCATGCAATATCTATGTTGTGCACTGTGTAGCAATTTTTTGCACCTGCGTGTAAACTGCTCTGCGCGTGTGCCGCGAGGGTCTTGTGGCGGGGGTCGCGGTGAGGATTTAGGAAGTGACTGACAGTCAGGGAGCATTGATGGGAGGTAACGGGGGAGTGTCTGAAACGCAGGTGTGTCACGACCGTTTCGGGGCCGTGTCACAGCTTGCGAATCCCGTACGCAGTTGCAATGGCTCCGGCGTCTTAGTTGCTGCGGTCATACTGCGCGACCGGTTAGTCTGAAAGCCGATTATGGGCCGACGTGCGTCTCCGTACACAGGCGGCGGATCTGACGCTTCCATTTGGCGCCTCAATACAAATCCCGGCGCCTACGACATTTGCCTATTTTCACACACTAAGTGGCAGCTGCGTCGGCACATGCGTCCATCTCCGAATCTTACCCCCGGCCCATAATAACTGCGGTCAGACCCTAGGCGCAGGAGCGGGCGCCGCACGTGTGGGCGTCAGTGGGTGAGATGACTCATTGCACGTATTCCCAGAGCGACGCGGCTGTCTCACGTACTATCCGATGTACAGAAGCTAAGCAGAGATGACGATTCCTTTCCAGGCGACGTATTCGGCCTCATTATCTCGCACCCTTTGTGTAACACACTCTCACAGCACAAACGCAGGAGTGACCCCTCCAATTCTACTGCGCGATCCATAGAGTTTATGACACACAATGAATGCAGCAATCATGTAACACATCACCACAAAAGAGAGTTATATTAAACTCAGGCAGGCGTCACTATGAGCGAGACCATAGACGATGCGGCAGACATCTCCTGATTGGCCGATTTGACCGCCAGGGGTGGAAGCGCACGCTCAGAGACACGAGCCTGAGCTATGTTCCTGGCAAACCTCTCTCTCTCTCTCCTGCTCGCTGCACCCTCTCTCTGCCCCCTCTCTCTGCCCCCAGGGGAAGAAGCTGGGTTATTGGGGCAGCTAGTAACATCGCAATCACACACACGCATAATAAAACACGGCCTACACATGCATGCATGTATGGGGACAGGCGCCGCGCGGCTGGTCTTCCGCGTGTCGTCCAAAAAGTCTGTCGTTCAGTAGGTCGGAAGATGACTAGCATGAATACATGGAGGGGGGGTGGTGGAGAGAGAGACAGAAAGCACACACAAGGGTGACATTTACTAAGCAGTGATAAGATCGGAGAAGTGAGCCAGTGGAGAAGTGGCCCATGGCAACCAATCAGCTCTGAAGTAACATCTATAATTTGCATACTATAAAATGATATAGAGCTGCTGATTGGTTGATGGGGCAATATCTCCACTGGCTCACTTCTCCGATCACTGCTTAGTAAATGTCCAGCCAGGTGTGAAATAAACAGAATATCATGATACAATAAAAGACTGTGGTGGTTCTGAGAGATAAGGGCGACCGAAACCAAGTACGCGGGCAATGGGTCGCTCATGGAGCAGGGGGCAGAATCAACCCAACCCCCCCCCCCCCCCCTCCTGCTCCTATTTTGATATACAGGTGCAACATCGATTATCTGGCATCTGATAGTCCAGAACCTCCTTTAATCCAGACACATCAGGTGCTGGGGGAGGAGAGATAGGCTGTGCGGGGGGGATCTAGGCTGCGGGAGGGCTCAGGCTGCAGGCGGAGTTAGGCTGTGGGGCGAGTTGGGCTGCGGAGGGGAGTGGTCTAATCAGGAAGCAGTGAAAAGAGTGGAGAAGTGAGCCATGGCAACCAATCAGCTGCTTCGTATCATTTTATAGAAAGCATTTGATAAATGTTACTTAAAAGCTGATTGGTTGTCATGGGCAACTTCTCCACTGGCTCACTTCTTCACTCCTTTCACTGTTTCATAAATGGACCTCTTTCTTAGGCTGCAGGAAGGCTCAGTTAGGCTGCGTGGGGGGGGGGGGGGGGGGGGGGGGTTAGGCTGCAGGGCAAGTTAGGATATGGGAGGGCTCAGGCTGCGGGGTAGAGTTAGGCTGCGGGGGAAGTCAGGATGCGGGGGGGGGAGTTAGGCTGCGGGCGGGAGTTAGGATGCGGGAGGGGAAAGTTAGGCTGCTGGGGGGGGGGGGGTGAGTCAGGCTGCTCGGGGGAGGGGAGGGGGCTCAATTAGGCCACAGAGTAGAGTAAGACTACGGGGGGGAGTTAGGTTGCAGGAGGGCTCGGTTAGGCTGTGGGACGGAGTCAGGCCGCAGGAGGTTAAGGAATAGGCGCTAGGGGGAGGAAGGGTAAGCCGTTGGGATGCCGCTGTACGTACCACCAGTAATCCGGTATATATATATATATATATATATATATATATAGGTGACCATGTTATCCCTTTTACCTGGGACGCTCATGGATTACAGATTCATATATGAGTCCAAGGTTGAAAATGAAGCTCATATTTTATATTATATCAAAACTATTATTTAAGGCTTGGGGTCGTGGTAAATTTTTCAGCTGTTGTCGATGGCCGGATGCAGAAAGTAAATCACATTTCTGTCAGAATATTACCTCAGAATACAGGAGAATGTGTGTGAGGATGCTCAGTACACACAGGGACAGGGATGCTGTGTTATCCCAGAGACAAAAATTTGTTATATAACAGGTGGCAGCGTGACATAATGAGAGTGAAGGAGGTGGGGGGGGGGGGGGGGGGGGGGTACATTACAGGAGAGAGGAGGTGATGGGAGATTGGAGAATACTAATAACTGCAGCATAGTGAGGTGAGGGGGGCGGCGGGGGGAAGGGGTCAGAGAAGGTGAAAGGTGGCGAGATTTAAAGGTAAGAAGAATACCAATAAACACCCAGCACCCAGGGCGGCCAGATCCCCAAATATTGGTGTCATGGAAGAACGGGCCCTTTACAATTACAATATACTGACCTGTTGTCTAATATGGAAAAGAGGAATCTTGAAAATCCCATTGTATACTGTTCATACGGGTGTGGTTCATCAAATCGACAGTGTCTAGGTCGACAATGTTTAGGTCGACCACTATAGGTCGGCAGTCACTAGGTCGACATGGATGGAAGGTCGACAGGGTTTCTAGGTCGACATGTGCTAGGTCGACAGGTCTAAAGGTCGACATGATGATTTATTTATTTTTTGGTGTCGTTTTCTTCGTAGAGTGACCGGGATCCGAAATTAGTGCACTGCGTCCCCTCGCATGGCTCGCTTCGCTCGTCATGCTTCGGGCATGGTGCCTTCGCTCCGCTACCGCTTCGCTCGGCACACTTTACCGTTCCAATCGTAGTCCACGTGGATCGTTAAGTATGAAAAAATTCAAAAAAAGAAAAAAATGTGAAAAACTCATGTCGACCTTTAGACCTGTCGACCTAGAAACCCTGTCGACCTTCCATCCATGTCGACCTAGTGACTGTCGACCTATAGTGGTCGACCTAAACATTGTCGACCTAGACACTGTTGATCTTCAGACCGGATCCCGTTCATACACCATCACCAAGCTATCATGTGCCAGATACTCATGTGCCAGAGAGAGAGAGAGAGAGAGAGAGTGTATCTAACCCCTTAACTCTCCTATGGCACTTAGATATGGACACGAGAGCGTATACGACTAACAGTATACATCGCCCCCCTATATATATATATATATATATATAAAAGCACAGAGAACCCAGGCCGATGTATTGAAGCACATTAGGCGACTAGCGGCTTTGGCGGCACCAAGGGTTATTTTTCTTCTTCGTGATGGGAAATTACTATTGACTTAATGTACCATTAGTGGCAGCTGAGTGATACATCCCAAACTTATCGCCCTGGAGCCTCGCCCTACTGAGGAAGCGCTAGGGCCACAACACTTGTTGAGATACAGATTATATATATATATATATATATATATATATATATTTATTTATTTATATATATATATATTGTAGCATTTGTATAGATGTCAGTGCTTGGAGGGAATGGGAGGGAGGGGGGAGCTGTGAATCTAATACAGAATCAATAGAGTGGGTGCGGAGATATAATACGCTGCAGGAAAATCCATATCTGCCCACATGCGGTAATAATGGGGGGTAGGTGGTATTTGGGGGCAGGGTAAATAGAAAGGACACATTTAGAAAAAATGTTTCCTTTTAACAGGGAAGATATGGTCTGTAACATGAGAAAGTGACGACCTGTACATGGAGGCTATCAGTATACAGGGACCGGCTATCAGTATACGGGGACCCTAATCTTACATAACTGGTGGCATGTTATCAGATGCTGTACTGAGAGATTAACCCTGCCAGCACCACAACACCTGTACGATATAGCAGAACCACTTACTGTGTTCGGCTCACCGGCAGTCCAGGCGCAGGTGGGATTCTTGGCTGCTGTGTGCGCTGTATACAGGAGACCACCGTACCTACAGGTGGGTCGGGTCACACCGCTACTTACAGTATAGACCTCTTCCCCTATTCATCCGCCCGGCTTTCACTGCACCACTCTCCCTGTAATACTGATTCTATACAGCTCAATGTTCTGATTGGACTAGCCCAAGGTCCCTACTAGACAGGTGATACCCGGGTATAGGTTCCTGAGCGCTAGGACTCTCACTTCCAGGACCCCCAGCACTTGTCCCTGTGTCTGTCACCTCAGGACCCCCAGCACCGTCCTTGTATCTGTCACCTCAGGACCCCAGCACTGTCCCTGTGTCTATCACCTCAGGACCCCCAGCACTGTGCCTGTGTCTCTCTCTCCAGGACCCCCAGCACTGACCCTGTCACCTCAGGACCCCCAGCACTGTGCCTGTGTCTCTCTCTCCAGGACCCCCAGCACTGACCCTGTCACTTCAGGACCCCCAGCACCGTCCCTGTGTCTGTCACCTCAGGACCCCCTGCACTGTCCTTGTCCCCTTAGGACCCTCTACTTTGTTGTCCCTGTGTCTGTCACCTCAAAACCCCCAGCACTGCTCGTCACCCCAGGACCCCCAGCACTGTCCCTGTGTCTCTCTCCCCAGGACCCCCAGCACTGACCCTGTCACCTCAGAACCCCCAGCACTGTCCCTGTGTCTATCTCCCCAGGACCCCCAGCACTGACCTTGTCACTTCAGTACTCCCAGCACTGTCCCTGTGTCTATCTCCCCAGGACCCCCAGCACTGACCCTGTCACTTCAGTACTCCCAGCACTGTCCCTGTGTCTATCTCCCCAGGACCCCCAGCACTGACCTTGTCACTTCAGTACTCCCAGCACTGTCCCTGTGTCTATCTCCCCAGGACCCCCAGCACTGACCCTGTCACTTCAGTACTCCCAGCACTGTCCCTGTGTCTATCTCCCCAGGACCCCCAGCACTGACCCTGTCACTTCAGGACCCCCAGCACTGTCCCTGTGTCTCTCTCCCCAGGACCCCCAGCACTGACCCTGTCACCTCAGTACTCCCAGCACTGTCCCTGTGTCTATCTCCCCAGGACCCCCAGCACTGACCCTGTCACTTCAGTACTCCCAGCACTGTCCCTGTGTCTATCTCACCAGGACCCCCAGCACTGACCCTGTCACTTCAGTACTCCCAGCACTGTCCCTGTGTCTATCTCCCCAGGACCCCCAGCACTGACCCTGTCACTTCAGTACTCCCAGCACTGTCCCTGCGTCTCTCTCCCCAGGACCCCCAGCACTGTCCCTGTCACTTCAGTACTCCCAGCACTGTCCCTGTGTCTATCTCCCCAAGACCCCCAGCACTGACCCTGTCACTTCAGTACTCCCAGCACTGTCCCTGTGTCTATCTCCCCAGGACCCCCAGCACTGACCCTGTCACTTCAGTACTCCCAGCACTGTCCCTGTGTCTATCTCCCCAGGACCCCCAGCACTGACCCTGTCACTTCAGGACCCCCAGCACTGTCCCTGTGTCTATCTCCCCAGGACCCCCAGCACTGACCCTGTCACTTCAGGACCCCCAGCACTGTCCCTGTGTCTATCTCCCCAGGACCCCCAGCTCGGTCTGTCTCCCCAGACCCAGGCCCGGCCTGTCTCCCCAGTAACCCTCCTTGGACTGCTGTGTACAGTCAGGTTTCAGTCCCTGCCATTCCCAGCTCCACGTGAGAGTGTTGCTGTGAGTCACACGCCCCTGCACGCTGACTGGCTGCCCCAGTTGCCGGTACACACCCCCCGCGCTCTGAGTGGCTGGGGGGAAAGCCGGCTCACAGAGATGTGCGCAAACACGTGTGATACACAGTGACAGGAGAACACAATGACAGCACATGGTGTGACACAGGTATGCAGCCCGCCACTGTTACAGCTACACATCTCCAGCACTGTGTTACACAACTAGACAACCTAGCACTGTGTTACACAACTATACACAACCATGCACTTACACAAGTGCACATGTCCAGCACTGTGATACACAACTATACACAACCAAGCACTGTGTTACACAATTGCACATGTCCAGCACTGTGCTACACAACTAGACAACCAAACACTGTGTTACACAACTATACACAACCAAGCACTGTGGTACATAACTATACACAACTATGCACTGTTACACAAATACACATGTCCAGCACTGTGTTACACAACTATACACAACCAAGCACTGTTACACAACCAAGAACTGTGTTATACAATTGCACATCTCTAGCACTGTGTTGCATACCTACACAACCCACCACTGTGTTACACAACTACTCAACCCAGCATTGTGTTATGCAGCTATACAATCCAGCATTGTCACACATTTATACAACCAAGCACTGTGTTAAACAACTACACATCCCCAGCACTGTTACCAACAATGTGTCACACAGCTATGCAAACCTCTTCTTGGTGACACAGCTATACATACTTCCACTGTGTTACACAACTATACAAACCTGCACTTTGTGACACAACACATCTCCAATACTGTGACACTGCTACACTACCTGCTACTGTCTGATATAGCTATACAACCTGGCCCTGTGTGAGAAAGCTACACGTCTCCAACACAGAGACACAACTACCTACACCAGCAATGTGTGACACAGCTATACATACCAGCATTGTGTGACGCAATTAGACATTCAAAACACTCTGTGGCACAACTACATACTGTCAGCACTATGTGACATAACTACATGCCCATAGTCCTGTGTGACACAACTACACCCCCCGGCACTGTGTGACACAATTACACCCCCCCAGTCAGGGGCGAGGGGCGTAGCCAGAACTTTGTGGGCCCCATAGCAACATTTTGAAGGGGCCCCGTCCCAATGCTTCTATAGAGACACTTCTCTGCAGCAGTTGTTAATTTTATGCCCTATAACATACCTCCCAACTGTCCCGATTTTCGCGGGACAGTCCCGTTTTTTGGGGACTGTCCCGCTGTCCCACCCGCGGGCCGCAGTGTCAAGCGGTGTGGGGGGGGGCAGTTGGGAGGCTCTGTCTCTCGCTGCCCTGCTTAGCAGAGCAGCGGTGAATAGACGCTGTGCGCATGCGCACAGCATCTATTCACTGAAGCCAGAGGGAGAGGGGGCATGCCAGCGGCTCACAGAGCGCTGGGCATGCCCCCACAGTGACGAAAACGGGGGCGTGGCTCGCGATTGTGGGTCCTCCCACGAATCCACACCCCTTTTATTCGGTCACACCCCTTTTATTAGGTCACGCACCTTTTTCTGGAGCGAGCGCGGCTTTGCCGCGCGTGTGTCCCTCCTTATAGGATTCAAAAGTTGGGAGGTATGCCTATAATAGTGCCCTAGTTCATTTTCTGAACCATAGCAGAGCCTTATTTAATGTTATGCCCCATAGTAGTGCCCTAGTTTCTTTTATGAATCTCAGTAGTGCTTAAGTTCACCCTATGTCACATTTCAGAGCTGCCAGTACACATTATGCCGCACAGTACCCCCAATTCACATTATATATAGTGCTCCCCGTTCATATTGTGCCTCATCACAGTGCCCCGGGTCATATTACGTAATATTAAAATGCCCTCCAGTTCATTTTATACCACACTACAATGAGCAGGTCCAGGGTCATACCTAGATATATTGCAGGCCCCAAGGAAAAAGTTTGAAAGGACCCCTACGTACCACTCAATGGCGAAAAATGTATATAACACATGTAACTGTGACAGGGAAGGTGGGCCCTCTCAGCTCTGGGCCCCATAGCAGCTGCACTGCCTGCACCTATGGTAGCTATGCCCTTATATATAACACATGTAACTGTGACAGGGAAGGTGGCTCCTCTCAGCTCTGGGCCCCATAGCAGCTGCACTCCCTGCACCTATGGTAGCTACACCCTGTATATAACACATGTAACTGTTACAGGGAAGGTGGCCCCTCTCAGCTCTGGGCCCCATCGCAGCTGCACTCCCTGCACCTATGGTAGCTACACACTGTATATAACACATGTCACTGTGACAGGGAAGGTGGCCCCTCTCAGCTCTGGGCCCCATAGCAGCTGTACTCCCTGCACCTATGGTAGCTACATCCCTGTATATAACACAAGTAACTGTGACAGGGTAGGTGGCCCCTCTCAGCTCTGGGTCCCATAGCAGCTGCACTCCCTGCACCTATGGTAGCTACATCCCTGTATATAACACATGTAACTGTGACAGGGAAGGTGGCCCCTCTCAGCTCTGGGCCACATAGCAGCTGCACTCCCTGCACCTATGGTAGCTACACCCTGTATATAACACATGTCACTGTGACAGGGAAGGTGGCCCCTCTCAGCTCTGGGCCCTATAGCAGCTGCACTCCCTGCACCTATGGTAGATACACCCTGTATATAACACATGTCACTGTGACAGGGAAGGTGGCCCCTCTCAGCTCAGGGGCCCATAGCAGATGCACTCCCTGCACCTATGGTAGCTACACCCTGTATATAACACATGTAACTGTGACAGGGAAGGTGGCCCCTCTCAGCTCTGGGCCACATAGCAGCTGCACTCCCTGCACCTATGGTAGCTACACCCTGTATATAACACATGTAACTGTGACAGGGAAGGTGGCCCCTCTCAGCTCTGGGCCCTATAGCAGCTGCACTCCCTGCACCTATGGTAGATACACCCTGTATATAACACATGTCACTGTGACAGGGAAGGTGGCCCCTCTCAGCTCTGGGCCCTATAGCAGCTGCACTCCCTGCACCTATGGTAGATACACCCTGTATATAACACATGTAACTGTGACAGGGAAGGTGGCCCCTCTCAGCTCAGGGGCCCATAGCAGATGCACTCCCTGCACCTATGGTAGCTACACCCTGTATATAACACATCACTGTGACAGGGAAGGTGGCCCCTCTCAGCTCAGGGGCCCATAGCAGATGCACTCCCTGCACCTATGGTAGCTACACCCTGTATATAACACATGTAACTGTGGTAGGAAAGGTGGCCCCTCTCAATTCTGGGGCCCATAGCAGCTGCACTCCCTTAACCTATGGTAGCTACGCCCTTGCCCCCAGTACTGTATGACTTAACTACAAACCTGGCGCTGTTACACTACTACACATGCTCAGCACTGTGCGGCATAACTACTCTCCTTTTCTTCTTCAGGATCCATAGGGGTCCACAGGGATACCTTGGGGATGTCCCAAAGCAGTTCAAGGAGGGGATGCTCCTGAGCTGAGAGAAGAATCCGGCATCCAAATGAAGCATCCTGAGAGGCAAATGTATCAAAGTCATAAAGCCTGAGAAAGGTGTGGACAGAAGACCACATGGCCGCCTTACACAGTTGTTCGGCAGATGCGCCACGGCTGGCTGCCCACGAAGGACCAACAGAGCGAGTAGAATGAGTAGAGACTGTATCCGGCACAGGGAGATCAGCCTGCGTGTAAGCCTGTGAGATAGTCATACGAAGCCATCCAGCCAGAGTCTGTTTGCCAGTAGGCCTGCCCCTTTTGTGGAATTCACAGTGTACAAAGAGGGAATCCGATTTCCTGATGGAACTAGTGCAATCCACGTAGCTCCGAAGGGCATGGAACGCGTCCAAGGAAGCCTCCCCTGCCGAGAGGTCTGAGGATTGGAAGGCCAGTACCACGATTTCCTCGTTAAGGTAAAAATGGGACAGCACATTGAGAAGGTAGCCAGGATAAGTTTTAAAGAACAGCTCAGTCCCAATGAAAGATCAGAAAGGGAGAGCGACAGGAGAGAACCCTAAATCTGACACCTTTCAGGCCAATGCAATAGCCAGAAGAAAGAGTCATTGCTGTTAGCTATTTGAGATCCACTGATTCCAGGGGTTCAAACAGAGGCTCCTGAAATGCAGGAAGAACCACTGACAAATCCTACGGAGCCATCAGAGGGAGGTTGAATACGCAGGACACCCTGACGAAAGGTGAGAACATCTTGCAGTGGAGCAATTCTGTGCTTGAACCATATTGACAGAGCAGAGACGTGAACTTTCAGGGAGTCCAGGCGGACTCAGAGATCCAATCCAGCTTGGAGAAAAGCCAGAAAAACTAGAGTGTCATAGCGTCTTGCAGCACACCACTGGAAGTATGTATGCTACACCCAGTAATCAATGTGGACGGAGGCCGGCTTCCGTGCTCGGAGAATGATATGGACCACAGAGTGAGAGAAAGTTTTGGACCTTAGGAGGGATGACTCAAGAGCCATGTTGTCAGAGACAGATGGGCTAATTCTGGGTGTAGACTGGGACCCTGAGACAACAGTTCTGGTCGTAGTGGAAGTGGAAAGGGAGTGTCTATGGAGAGACTCTGAACATTGGAGAACCAATGGCATCTGGGCTAGACAGGAGCTAGCAACAGGACGGTGCCTCCTTCTTGCTTGAATTTGTAAAGGAAGGAAGGAAGAAGGGAGACTGGAGGGAAGAGGTATGCAAGATGGAAGGGTTCCCTTCACTGTTAGGGTGTCTGCGAAGGCTGCTTCAGGATCTCTTGTTCTGGATCACATAAGGTCCACATCTGGCAGGCCGCCCTTGTCCACTAGAAGCTGTAAGACCTCTGGGTGTAGAGCCCATTGCCAGAGTGCCCATCGTGATGGCTGAGGAAGTCCACCTCCCAATTGAGGATCCCTAGGATGAACACCACCAAGATAGACGTGAGATAGTGTCCGGCCCATCTGAGAATGTGAGTCACCTCCTGCATTGCCAACCGACTGCGAGTGCCTCCCTGATAGCTGAGGTAGGCCACTGCAGTGGTGTTGTCAGACTGGACCTGGACCGTTCTCCCTGGAAAATGGTCCGAGCCAGAGAGAATGCTCTGTTGACAGCTCATAGTTCCAGAACAATGATTGGTAAGCAACTCTCGGTGGGAGTCCAACGGCCCTGACAGGAGTGTTGACTAGTTGCTGCCCCCCATCCGCGGAGAATGGCGTTCATGGTAAGGAGTACCCAATCCAGGATCCAGAATGGTCGACCCTTGTCCAAGTGAGACGCCTGGAGCCACAAGGCTAGGCACAGTAAAACTTCCACAGAGAGGACCATCATCTGGGATCTGATCAGATGTGGCTGTCTATTCCATCTGGACAGGATCAGGTGTTGCATGGGTCTGGAGTGAAATTGGGCATAGTCCACAATGCCAAAGGTGGAGATCATGGACCCCAGCACCTGCATGTCTGAGTGGATTGACACTCTGCAACTGTGAAGGAACTTGCGCACACATAGCTGTAGTGCGGAAATCTTGTCCTCTGGAAAAGTCTTTGTACATGAGAAGAGCTCCCAGATGTAACATCCTTTGAAAAGGCGTAAGGGATTACTTTTTCCAGTTGATTAGCCAGCTGTGTGTTTGCAGCAATGCAATGGTCAGCTGCAGATGGTGGTGAAGGACCTCGTGAGAGTGTGCAAGGATCATCAGGTAGTCGCAGTTGTGCCGCCATAACAGCCATGATTTTGGTAAAGACCATGCGAGCAGTAGAAAGACCAAAGGGCAGTGCCAAAAATTGGAAATCTTGCTGGTGGATAGTAAACCATAGGAAGTGATGAGAGGGTGCTATAGGTACACGCAGGTAAGAGTCCTGAATGTCCAGAGACACCATAAAGTCTCCAGAATCCATAGCTAGGACATTACAGAGAAGGGTTTCCACAAGAAACTTGGATACTTTGATAAACCTATTGAGGGATTTGAGATTTAGAAAAGCTTTCCATGAGTGTAGCCAGAGGATGCGGCAGGCTACTACCGAAGTAGCAGACACCATGGGAGCCAAGAGACCATTATCCAGAACCGCTTCACCTAGGTAGGAGGCTGCATCTATGATGTGGGACATAAGTTCCTGATAAATGTCAGAGGGAAGGTCTTCCTCAAGAGCCTCAGCCCAGCCGTCAATGTCTTTAGCCACCCAGGCAGCAGCCATAGCTGTCCAAGTAATAGCTCCTGTCAAGGAATAGACAGATTTGAGAAAGGCTTCAATTTTCCTATCCGTAGTCTCATTTAAGGAAGATGTTGTAGGGATAGGTAAGGTAGAGGCAGTGGTGCAAGTGGGCGGGTACGGGTGGGTACGGCGTACCCGTAAGAATTTAGCCGTGGGTACGCCGTACCCATACCGACGGGCCGCCGCTCCTCTTCCTTCCCTCCCTCCCCCACGCCGCACACGCCGCTGATGTGAGGGCAGGAGAGGCAGGAGAGTGCAGCCTGCGCCTCTCGTTCCCCTCAGTCTCCGGTGGGTGTTTCAGTTTACTTCAGCGCCGATCCGTGAGCCAATCAGAGCTCGCACCCGCGAGCTCTGATTGGCTCACGGATCGGCGCTGAATTAAACTGAGACACCCGCCGGAGACTGAGGGGAACGAGAGGTGCAGGCTGCACTCTCCTTCCCTCACATGACAGACAGGAGGACAGCGACGGCAGCGGCAGCGGTGAGTAGGGGAGGGGGGCATGTTATACCTGGCACTGGGGGGGCATGTATACCTGGCACTGGGGGATATCTGGCACTGGGGGGGCATGTTATACCTGGCACTGGGGGATATCTGGCACTGGGGGCATATCTGGCACAGGGGGGGTATATATACCTGGCACTGGGGGATATCTGGCACAGGGGGGCATGTATACCTGGCACTGGGGGATATCTGGCACTGGGGGCATATCTGGCACTGTAGGGGCATTTCTGTATCTGGCACGGGGGGCAATGTATATCTGACACAGTGGGGGCATTTGTGTATCTAGCACTGTGGGGCAATGTGTATCTGACACTGTGAGGCAATGTATGGCACTCTGGGGGCATTTCTGTATCTGGCACTGTGGGGCAATGTGTATCTGGCACTCTGGGGACATTTGTGTATCTGGCACTGTGGGGCAATGTGCATCTGGCACTGTGGGGCAATGTGTATCTGGCACTCTGGGGACATTTGTGTATCTGGCACTGTGGGGCAATGTGCATCTGGCACTGTGGGGCAATGTGTATCTGGCACTGTGGGGCAATGTGTATCTGGCACTCTGGGGACATTTGTGTATCTGGCACTGTGGGGCAATGTGCATCTGGCACTGTGGGGCAATGTGTATCTGGCACTGTGAGGCAATGTTTATCTAACACTCTGGGGACATTTGTGTGTCTGGCACTCTGGGGACATTTGTGTATCTGGCACTGTGGGGCAATGTGTATCTGGCACTGTGGGGTTATATGTATCTGGCACTGTGGGGCAATGTATATCTAGCACTGTGGGGCAACGTGTATCTGACACTATTGGGGTCATACGTGTATCTGCCCCTCCCCCATATGTGTACCATGCCCCCATTTTCATTGGCCACACCCATTTTTTGCGCGCGCGCCTTCGGCGCGCGCACACAGTACCCGTAAGACATTTTTTCTACTTGCACCACTGGGTAGAGGTTTTAACCAGACATGCCACACGGTAATCCACAGTTGGGGGAACCTCCCACTTAGCACTATCAGCCACTGGAATAGGGCAAAAACGAAGACAGTCGCTAAGGTAGCTGGTACTTTTTACACAGGGTATTCCATGCTTCTTGCATGAGTTCAGTAAGTTGTCCAGACTGAGGAAATTCCGCCTTAACTACTTTCTGACACTTAAAAAGTGTGGCTTGTTGTTTAGGAACAGGTTCTTCCTCCTTTATTTGAAGACTGGATTTGACGGACCTTACTAGCGTAGATACATGTAAGGTAGACTGACGCTCCCCCTCCCCTGAGGGGGACTCAGTGAGGGAGACATCTGCCTCCTCTGCCTCTACAGATAATGCCTCAGAATCTCAAAGCTGTGTAGGCTGTGAGGATGGCTTAGTGGTTTTAGAGGGCAAGGGTCTTTCACCCTGTAACATCTGCTGAAAAGCAGTAGAGGTAGTAGCAAGACTATGTACTGAGGCAGAGAGCACATCCACCCAGGGAGAGAGCGTAGCCATGACCGGTATAGCAGGATGCACTTGCTGGGAGAATCCCATAGGGGAACCACCATGAAGGTTGCTAGACGGTCAGCTATCTGTGGCAGTATCTGTGAAAAGGAAGCCCAGGGGGGATCCTGCACAGGAGCTGGTAGGGCTGGCTGGTTAGGGGGGAAATAGCAAGATGCACACAAACCATCCTGTGCAATGTCCTGAGGGGATAAACCCGCTGAACAGTACCTGCGGGAGACCAGCACAGAACCAGCAGCTTCCTTGTCATCCTTGCCATTGCTAGACATAACTGAAAGAACAGTATAACATAATATGGCACTAGGCAGTGAGCAACAATAATAGTACTGTGACAATCTTCACAAACACTGGTAGCTGTGAAGTATGTCAAACCCTTATACACCTTAGGGTTTTCAGAAACAAAAGGGAAAGGTATAAACTGACAGTAGGAAAATCAAACACAGAGCTAGCACAAGTTACAGACAATGTAAAATACCATATAAAGAACTGCAATTGGCACATTGGGGGTCATTCCGAGTTGTTCGCTCGCTAGCTGATTTTAGCAGCATTGCACACGCTAGGCCGCCGCCCTCTGGGAGTGAATCTTAGCTTAGCAGAATAGCGAACGAAAGATTAGCAGAATTGCTACTAAATAATTCTTAGCAGTTTCTGAGTAGCTCCGGACCTACTCACAGATCAGGCTTGCCTACCCTCCCGCATTCAGCGGGAGGCTCCCGATTTTTACATGAGCCTCCCGCTGCCCCGCACACCTAGACAGCCCTCCCGGATTTTGAGGGTCCTAACTTGAAATTCTGGACTGCGCATGCGCAAGTCCGGAGATCGGGGGGGCGGGGCCGGCACGGGAGACTTCAGAGCCGGCTACCGCAGGGTTGTGTGCAGCGATCTCCCCCCTGCCGTGTACACAGAGAGCGAGGCAGTCTGAAGCTGGGCTTTGCTTCCTGGTTGCTGGCCCCTCCCACCACACTGAGTCAGATGGCAGCGTGTAGCAGCACATTCCCTCCTCCTACTCCTGCATAGGATGCCTTCCCACAGACCCACACTGTCCTGGGGCCAGCCCACGAGGCTGAAGTTAGCTTCTTATTCGGCCAGCTTCTTATTCACTTCTTATTCGAACTCCAGCTTCTTATTCACTTCTTATTCGAACTCCAGCTTCTTATTCAGATCATTCAGTTTCGCAAGGGTTAATAAGTCTTCTGTCACAAATTTGACACCTGAAATCAACAGAGTAGGGTCCCTTGCATGTGACCCACTTGTATTTTGCCTGGCCCAACACTGTTTTGGGCATGAAATACACTGGCAAAGCGGGCACACACACCATATTTTCCATTTTGAATAAGTAGCTGTAGTTTTGCAAGGGTTAATTAGTCTTGGGCCACAAATTTGACCCCTGAAATCAACAAAGCGTAGTCACTTACATATGACCCACTTGTATTTTGCTTGGCCCAACGCTGTTTTGGGCATGAAATACACTGGCATAGTGGGCACACACACCATATTTTACCATTTTGAATAAGTAGCTGTAGTTTTGCAAGGGTTAACCAGTCTTGGGCCACAAATTTGACACCTGAAATCAACAGAGGGTGGTCAGTTACATATGACCCACTTGTATTTTGTTTGGCCCAACACTGTTTTGGGCATGAAATACACTGGCAAAGCGGGCACACACACCATATTTTCCATTTTGAATAAGTAGCTGTAGTTTTGCAAGGGTTAACCAGTCTTGGGCCACAAATTTGACACCTGAAATCAACAGAGGGTGGTCAGTTACATATGACCCACTTGTATTTTGTTTGGCCCAACACTGTTTTGGGCATGAAATACACTGGCAAAGCGGGCACACACACCATATTTTCCATTTTGAATAAGTAGCTGTAGTTTTGCAAGGGTTAACCAGTCTTGGGCCACAAATTTGACACCTGAAATCAACAAAGGGTGGTCAGTTACATATGACCCACTTGTATTTTGCTTGGCCCAACGCTGTTTTTGGCATGAAATACACTGGCAAAGTGGGCACAAACACCATTTTATAAATTGCCATTTTGAATAAGTAGCTGTAGTTTTGCAAGGGTTAACTAGTCTTGGGCCACAAATTTGACCCCTGAAATCAACAGAGAGTGGTCACTTGCATGTGACCCACTTGTATTTTGCTTGGCCCAACGCTGTTTTGGGCATGAAATACACTGGCATAGTGGGCACACACACCATATTTTACCATTTTGAATAAGTAGCTGTAGTTTTGCAAGGGTTAACCAGTCTTGGGCCACAAATTTGACACCTGAAATCAACAGAGGGTGGTCAGTTACATATGACCCACTTGTATTTTGTTTGGCCCAACACTGTTTTGGGCATGAAATACACTGGCAAAGCGGGCACACACACCATATTTTCCATTTTGAATAAGTAGCTGTAGTTTTGCAAGGGTTAACCAGTCTTGGGCCACAAATTTGACACCTGAAATCAACAGAGGGTGGTCACTTGCATGTGACCCACTTGTATTTTGCCTGGCCCAATGCTGTTTTGGGCATGAAATACACTGGCAAAGTGGGCACACACACCATGTTTTGCTATTTTGAATAAGTAGCTGTAGTTTTGCAAGGGTTAACTAGTCTTGGGCCACAAATTTGACCCCTGAAATCAACAGAGAGTGGTCACTTGCATGTGACCCACTTGTATTTTGCCTGGCCCAACGCTGTTTTGGGCATGAAATACACTGGCAAAGTGGGCACACACACCATATTTTCCATTTTGAATAAGTAGCTGTAGTTTTGCAAGGGTTAACTAGTCTTGGGCCACAAATTTGACTCCTGAAATCAACAGAGAGTGGTCACTTGCATGTGACCCACTTGTATTTTGCCTGGCCCAATGCTGTTTTGGGCATGAAATACACTGGCAAAGTGGGCACACACACCATGTTTTGCTATTTTGAATAAGTAGCTGTAGTTTTGCAAGGGTTAACTAGTCTTGGGCCACAAATTTGACCCCTGAAATCAACAGAGAGTGGTCACTTGCATGTGACCCACTTGTATTTTGCCTGGCCCAACGCTGTTTTGGGCATGAAATACACTGGCAAAGTGGGCACACACACCATATTTTCCATTTTGAATAAGTAGCTGTAGTTTTGCAAGGGTTAACTAATCTTGGGCCACAAATTTGACCCCTGAAATCAACAGAGAGTGGTCACTTGCATGTGATCCACTTGTATTTTGCCTGGCCCAACGCTGTTTTGGGCATGAAATACACTGGCAAAGTGGGCACACACACCATATTTTCCATTTTGAATAAGTAGCTGTAGTTTTGCAAGGGTTAACCAGTCTTGGGCCACAAATTTGACACCTGAAATCAACAGAGGGTGGTCAGTTACATATGACCCACTTGTATTTTGCTTGGCCTAATGCTGTTTTGGGCATGAAATACACTGGCAAAGTGGGCACACACACCATGTTTTGCTATTTTGAATAAGTAGCTGTAGTTTTGCAAGGGTTAACTAGTCTTGGGCCACAAATTTGACCCCTGAAATCAACAGAGAGTGGTCACTTGCATGTGACCCACTTGTATTTTGCCTGGCCCAACGCTGTTTTGGGCATGAAATACACTGGCATAGTGGGCACACACACCATATTTTCCATTTTGAATAAGTAGCTGTAGTTTTGCAAGGGTTAATCAGTCTTGGGCCACAAATTTGACACCTGAAATCAACAGAGGGTGGTCAGTTACATATGACCCACTTGTATTTTGCTTGGCCCAATGCGGTTTTGGGCATGAAATACACTGGCAAAGTGGGCACAAACACCATTTTATAAATTGCCATTTTGAATAAGTAGCTGTAGTTTTGCAAGGGTTAATTAGTCTTGGGCCACAAATTTGACCCCTGACATCAACAGAGAGTGGTCACTTGCATGTGACCCACTTGTATTTTGCCTGGCCCAACGCTGTTTTGGGCATGAAATACACTGGCATAGTGGGCACACACACCATATTTTCCATTTTGAATAAGTAGCTGTAGTTTTGCAAGGGTTAACCAGTCTTGGGCCACAAATTTGACACCTGAAATCAACAGAGGGTGGTCAGTTACATATGACCCACTTGTATTTTGCTTGGCCCAATGCGGTTTTGGGCATGAAATACACTGGCAAAGTGAGCACAAACACCATTTTATAAATTGCCATTTTGAATAAGTAGCTGTAGTTTTGCAAGGGTTAATTAGTCTTGGGCCACAAATTTGACCCCTGAAATCAACAGAGAGTGGTCACTTGCATGTGACCCACTTGTATTTTGCCTGGCCCAACGCTGTTTTGGGCATGAAATACACTGGCATAGTGGGCACACACACCATATTTTCCATTTTGAATAAGTAGCTGTAGTTTTGCAAGGGTTAACCAGTCTTGGGCCACAAATTTGACACCTGAAATCAACAGAGGGTGGTCACTTACATATGACCCACTTGTATTTTGCTTGGCCCAATGCGGTTTTGGGCATGAAATACACTGGCAAAGTGGGCACAAACACCATTTTATAAATTGCCATTTTGAATAAGTAGCTGTAGTTTTGCAAGGGTTAATTAGTCTTGGGCCACAAATTTGACCCCTGAAATCAACAGAGAGTGGTCACTTGCATGTGACCCACTTGTATTTTGCCTGGCCCAACGCTGTTTTGGGCATGAAATACACTGGCATAGTGGGCACACACACCATATTTTCCATTTTGAATAAGTAGCTGTAGTTTTGCAAGGGTTAACCAGTCTTGGGCCACAAATTTGACACCTGAAATCAACAGAGGGTGGTCAGTTACATATGACCCACTTGTATTTTGTTTGGCCCAACACTGTTTTGGGCATGAAATACACTGGCAAAGCGGGCACACACACCCTATTTTCCATTTTGAATAAGTAGCTGTAGTTTTGCAAGGGTTAACCAGTCTTGGGCCACAAATTTGACCCCTGAAATCAACAGAGAGTGGTCACTTGCATGTGACCCACTTGTATTTTGCCTGGCCCAACGCTGTTTTGGGCATGAAATACACTGGCATAGTGGGCACACACACCATATTTTCCATTTTGAATAAGTAGCTGTAGTTTTGCAAGGGTTAACCAGTCTTGGGCCACAAATTTGACACCTGAAATCAACAGAGGGTGGTCAGTTACATATGACCCACTTGTATTTTGCTTGGCCCAATGCGGTTTTGGGCATGAAATACACTGGCAAAGTGAGCACAAACACCATTTTATAAATTGCCATTTTGAATAAGTAGCTGTAGTTTTGCAAGGGTTAATTAGTCTTGGGCCACAAATTTGACCCCTGAAATCAACAGAGAGTGGTCACTTGCATGTGACCCACTTGTATTTTGCCTGGCCCAACGCTGTTTTGGGCATGAAATACACTGGCATAGTGGGCACACACACCATATTTTCCATTTTGAATAAGTAGCTGTAGTTTTGCAAGGGTTAACCAGTCTTGGGCCACAAATTTGACACCTGAAATCAACAGAGGGTGGTCAGTTACATATGACCCACTTGTATTTTGCTTGGCCCAATGCGGTTTTGGGCATGAAATACACTGGCAAAGTGGGCACAAACACCATTTTATAAATTGCCATTTTGAATAAGTAGCTGTAGTTTTGCAAGGGTTAATTAGTCTTGGGCCACAAATTTGACCCCTGAAATCAACAGAGAGTGGTCACTTGCATGTGACCCACTTGTATTTTGCCTGGCCCAACGCTGTTTTGGGCATGAAATACACTGGCATAGTGGGCACACACACCATATTTTCCATTTTGAATAAGTAGCTGTAGTTTTGCAAGGGTTAACTAGTCTTGGGCCACAAATTTGACACCTGAAATCAACAGAGGGTGGTCAGTTACATATGACCCACTTGTATTTTGTTTGGCCCAACACTGTTTTGGGCATGAAATACACTGGCAAAGCGTGCACACACACCCTATTTTCCATTTTGAATAAGTAGCTGTAGTTTTGCAAGGGTTAACCAGTCTTGGGACACAAATTTGACCCCTGAAATCAACAGAGAGTGGTCACTTGCATGTGACCCACTTGTATTTTGCCTGGCCCAACGCTGTTTTGGGCATGAAATACACTGGCATAGTGGGCACACACACCATATTTTCCATTTTGAATAAGTAGCTGTAGTTTTGCAAGGGTTAACCAGTCTTGGGCCACAAATTTGACACCTGAAATCAACAGAGGGTGGTCAGTTACATATGACCCACTTGTATTTTGCTTGGCCCAATGCGGTTTTGGGCATGAAATACACTGGCAAAGTGGGCACAAACACCATTTTATAAATTGCCATTTTGAATAAGTAGCTGTAGTTTTGCAAGGGTTAATTAGTCTTGGGCCACAAATTTGACCCCTGAAATCAACAGAGAGTGGTCACTTGCATGTGACCCACTTGTATTTTGCCTGGCCCAACGCTGTTTTGGGCATGAAATACACTGGCATAGTGGGCACACACACCATATTTTCCATTTTGAATAAGTAGCTGTAGTTTTGCAAGGGTTAACCAGTCTTGGGCCACAAATTTGACACCTGAAATCAACAGAGAGTGGTCACTTGCATGTGACTCACTTGTATTTTGCCTGGCCCAACGCTGTTTTGGGCATGAAATACACTGGCATAGTGGGCACACACACCATATTTTCCATTTTGAATAAGTAGCTGTAGTTTTGCAAGGGTTAACCAGTCTTGGGCCACAAATTTGACACCTGAAATCAACAGAGGGTGGTCAGTTACATATGACCCACTTGTATTTTGCTTGGCCCAATGCGGTTTTGGGCATGAAATACACTGGCAAAGTGGGCACAAACACCATTTTATAAATTGCCATTTTGAATAAGTAGCTGTAGTTTTGCAAGGGTTAATTAGTCTTGGGCCACAAATTTGACCCCTGAAATCAACAGAGAGTGGTCACTTGCATGTGACCCACTTGTATTTTGCCTGGCCCAACGCTGTTTTGGGCATGAAATACACTGGCATAGTGGGCACACACACCATATTTTCCATTTTGAATAAGTAGCTGTAGTTTTGCAAGGGTTAACCAGTCTTGGGCCACAAATTTGACACCTGAAATCAACAGAGGGTGGTCACTTACATATGACCCACTTGTATTTTGCTTGGCCCAATGCGGTTTTGGGCATGAAATACACTGGCAAAGTGGGCACAAACACCATTTTATAAATTGCCATTTTGAATAAGTAGCTGTAGTTTTGCAAGGGTTAATTAGTCTTGGGCCACAAATTTGACCCCTGAAATCAACAGAGAGTGGTCACTTGCATGTGACCCACTTGTATTTTGCCTGGCCCAACGCTGTTTTGGGCATGAAATACACTGGCATAGTGGGCACACACACCATATTTTCCATTTTGAATAAGTAGCTGTAGTTTTGCAAGGGTTAACCAGTCTTGGGCCACAAATTTGACACCTGAAATCAACAGAGGGTGGTCAGTTACATATGACCCACTTGTATTTTGTTTGGCCCAACACTGTTTTGGGCATGAAATACACTGGCAAAGCGGGCACACACACCCTATTTTCCATTTTGAATAAGTAGCTGTAGTTTTGCAAGGGTTAACCAGTCTTGGGCCACAAATTTGACCCCTGAAATCAACAGAGAGTGGTCACTTGCATGTGACCCACTTGTATTTTGCCTGGCCCAACGCTGTTTTGGGCATGAAATACACTGGCATAGTGGGCACACACACCATATTTTCCATTTTGAATAAGTAGCTGTAGTTTTGCAAGGGTTAACCAGTCTTGGGCCACAAATTTGACACCTGAAATCAACAGAGGGTGGTCAGTTACATATGACCCACTTGTATTTTCCTTGGCCCAATGCGGTTTTGGGCATGAAATACACTGGCAAAGTGAGCACAAACACCATTTTATAAATTGCCATTTTGAATAAGTAGCTGTAGTTTTGCAAGGGTTAATTAGTCTTGGGCCACAAATTTGACCCCTGAAATCAACAGAGAGTGGTCACTTGCATGTGACCCACTTGTATTTTGCCTGGCCCAACGCTGTTTTGGGCATGAAATACACTGGCGTAGTGGGCACACACACCATATTTTCCATTTTGAATAAGTAGCTGTAGTTTTGCAAGGGTTAACCAGTCTTGGGCCACAAATTTGACACCTGAAATCAACAGAGGGTGGTCACTTACATATGACCCACTTGTATTTTGCTTGGCCCAATGCGGTTTTGGGCATGAAATACACTGGCAAAGTGGGCACAAACACCATTTTATAAATTGCCATTTTGAATAAGTAGCTGTAGTTTTGCAAGGGTTAATTAGTCTTGGGCCACAAATTTGACCCCTGAAATCAACAGAGAGTGGTCACTTGCATGTGACCCACTTGTATTTTGCCTGGCCCAACGCTGTTTTGGGCATGAAATACACTGGCATAGTGGGCACACACACCATATTTTCCATTTTGAATAAGTAGCTGTAGTTTTGCAAGGGTTAACTAGTCTTGGGCCACAAATTTGACACCTGAAATCAACAGAGGGTGGTCAGTTACATATGACCCACTTGTATTTTGTTTGGCCCAACACTGTTTTGGGCATGAAATACACTGGCAAAGCGTGCACACACACCCTATTTTCCATTTTGAATAAGTAGCTGTAGTTTTGCAAGGGTTAACCAGTCTTGGGACACAAATTTGACCCCTGAAATCAACAGAGAGTGGTCACTTGCATGTGACCCACTTGTATTTTGCCTGGCCCAACGCTGTTTTGGGCATGAAATACACTGGCATAGTGGGCACACACACCATATTTTCCATTTTGAATAAGTAGCTGTAGTTTTGCAAGGGTTAACCAGTCTTGGGCCACAAATTTGACACCTGAAATCAACAGAGGGTGGTCAGTTACATATGACCCACTTGTATTTTGCTTGGCCCAATGCGGTTTTGGGCATGAAATACACTGGCAAAGTGGGCACAAACACCATTTTATAAATTGCCATTTTGAATAAGTAGCTGTAGTTTTGCAAGGGTTAATTAGTCTTGGGCCACAAATTTGACCCCTGAAATCAACAGAGAGTGGTCACTTGCATGTGACCCACTTGTATTTTGCCTGGCCCAACGCTGTTTTGGGCATGAAATACACTGGCATAGTGGGCACACACACCATATTTTCCATTTTGAATAAGTAGCTGTAGTTTTACAAGGGTTAACCAGTCTTGGGCCACAAATTTGACACCTGAAATCAACAGAGGGTGGTCAGTTACATATGACCCACTTGTATTTTGCTTGGCCCAATGCGGTTTTGGGCATGAAGTACACTGGCAAAGTGGGCACAAACACCATTTTATAAATTGCCATTTTGAATAAGTAGCTGTAGTTTTGCAAGGGTTAATTAGTCTTGGGCCACAAATTTGACACCTGAAATCAACAAAGCGTAGTCACTTACATATGACCCACTTGTATTTTGCTTGGCCCAACGCTGTTTTGGGCATGAAATACACTGGCAAAGTGTGCCCACACACCATATTTTACCATTTTGAATAAGTAGCTATAGTTTTGCAATAGTTAACTAGTCTTGGGACACAATTGTGAGACCTGCAATCAACAGAATGTGGTCACTTACATATCACCCACTTGTATTCTGCTTGGCCCAACATTGATTTGTGAATGAATTACGCTGGGAAAGTAGGCACAACCACCATATTATGATTTACCATTTTGAATATGTAGCTGTAGTTTTGCAAGGGTTAACTAGTCTTGGGCGACATATTTGATACCAGAAATCAAGGGTTAGATTAGCTCCTTATCGCACAGGGGAGTCATAGAGAGTCTATGTTGCGTTAAAGTTGTCTGAAGTCAGCTCTTATCCTTGCTTGAAGGAAGCTATACTCAGCAGGATTGGGGTGACGGGTCCCAGCAAAGCCCAAGAATATTATGAGTTGCAGCTGAACCCATCTGAGCCTCCAGTGGTCAAACTGGCATAATTGGCCAAACTGAGTAAAACCTGGTTACAGATAAAAACTCTTCTCAGTGGGTAGTGGAAGTGATGGCTCTAGACCAGGCTATACGGGTATCAGACCGTGGTGTAAAACACTGGGCCTTTGCAGGCTGACCCCAGACAATTGAGGAGCTAGCAGTGGTGATTGAGAGGTACCTGACCCTGGGAAATTTTAATAAAGCCAAGCAAGGGTTACAGCCAGTACATAAGCCCAATACCCAGATCCCCATTGTTAAACCAAACAGCCCGTCTCCAGTCATATGTTTTGAGTGCAGAGAGCCCAGTCATGCACAGCGGTACTTCCTAAAGCAGGGTGAGCTAGTGGATTGCAGCTCAGGGAAAACAGTACAACCTGTATTCAGTATGGCGCCTGGAATTATTTCCCCAGCTGAAACTACCATTTCATCTGATGGTACAGATTGAAGGCTGGGATATCTGGGCCTTGGTTGATACTGGCAATGAATTATCTATCATCTCTGCTAACCTGGTTCTTCCCGGGTCTGGCCAGGTTGTGCTTCTGGTAAAGATGCTATGTATACTTGGTGACATAGAAGAATGCCCATGAGTGCACCTGCCGGTGGTGATTAAAGTAAGACCAGTAAAAATGGTAGTCACAGTAGCTTCCAAACCTCTTTATCCACTAATCCTGGGCCAGGACTTCCCACTGTTGCAGGAGTTTGTTACCTGGCATGACATTGGCAGACAGACAAAGGTTAAGCTGTCGCAGGGGCCAAGATCTACTGGAAGCCAAGGTTGTATGACTGTAAACCCCTCTCTTGCCAGTGAGATTGAGACACATTAGTCCCCCATTTGCGAAAGAGTGTCTTTGCAGGACTTTAGGCGAGATCAACATAACGATGGCAACTTGTCTAATACTTTTTAAAATGTGGTAGTGGTAAATGGTAAGGTAAACTCTGCTTTACCACCTGGAGGTGTACCTTACTTTATGTGAAAAACATTTTTTTTTTACCTTGTAACTTATTTGCAAGGTAAAAGGGTAGACCAGTTGCTGATTCCCCGAAAACACGAGCAGCTGGTACTGAGGGCGGCTCACATGCATTTATGGGGTGGCCATTTAGGGGAGAGGAAAACTCTCCAGCTATGTTTCTCCTGGCCAGGCATTCATGCTGCAGTAAAAGAATATTGTCAGGAATGCCCAGTGTACTAAAAGAATGCACCCCAGACAGAATTTAGGGCGACCTTGGTTTTCCTGACTATAATTTCCATGCCTATTCAGCCAATTTTTATAGATCTGATAGGGCCAGTAGAAAAATCGGATCATGGGCATCAGTATATATTGGTGACGGTGGACTACTCCACCGGGTACCCGGAGGCCATACCACTATGTAACATGAAATCTAGCACTATTGTCCAGGAGTTCTTGATGCTGTATACCCGTCTAGGAATACCAATAGAGGTCCTGACCGACTAAGGTACCCCTTTTGTGTCTAAATTAATGAAATACCTGTGTCGCCTGTTAAAGGTGGATAGAATTACCATTTCGGTTTACCACCCGCAGACAGACGGCTTGGTTGAATGCTTTAACAGAACCCTTATGCAGATGATGAAAAGGGCAGTGTCACAGGAGAAGCGAGATTAGGACCTACTCTTACCTTAGCTAATGTTGGCAGTTTGAGAGGTACCCCAAGCCTCTTTTTATTATTATTATTATTATTATTATTATCCTTTATTTATATAGAGACTTTATATAGAGACTGTATGGGGTTTAGACCCTTCAAACTCCTCTATGGTAGACAACGCAGAGGGATACTAGATCTATTAAAAGATGGGTGGGAGCAGCAATTGTCCCAAGGGGATGCGGTTAAGATCCCGCCGGACGGAATCCCGGCGGTTGAAATACTGACGCCGGAACCCCGACCGGCACAATCCCGACATATTCTGCCTCCGTGGGTGTCCACGACACCCATAGAGGGAGAATATAAAAGTGTGCTGAGCATAGCAAAGCACCGTGCCTGCAGCGTGGCGAGCAAAGCGAGCCCACAATGGGCTGCGTTCTGCTCGCCACCCCTGTCGGGATTGTGTGGTCGAAATTCCGGCGTCAGTATTTCGACCGCCGGGATCCCATCCTGCGGGATTTAGTACTGATCCCGTCCCAAGAGCCTAACATCGTTCAGTTTGTGTCCCAATTATATGGCTGTCTAAGGCAAATTGCGCCACTTCTGACCAAGCATATGGCAAGAGCTCAACAGGATCAAAAACGCAGTCATGGCGTTACTGCTGTCAACCGGACTCTCAATAGGGGCAACAAGGTACTGATACTTGTGTCTAGGTACGGCAGGAAGGTAGAAGGAAAGAGGTAAAAGTCTACCATGTGAATTTGTTGAAGCCTTGGAAAGTGCCAGTCATCCCTCTTTAGTGGCCATGAAAACCCCAGAATGTCAGGTGCCTACTGAAGTAACTGAGTCCTAGCCAGAAACAAGAAGTGGTAAACTTAGTAGCACAGTACCAGGTTGTGTTCTCTGCCCTCCTGGGGAAAACTCAAATCATACAGCATGACAATGTTACTCCACCCAGGGGGGTGATAAAACAAAGGCAATATTGTATATCTGAGGCCCAACAGGCAGCAGTAAAACGGGAACTGGAAGTGATGCGGCGCTTGGGGGTCACAGAGTAGTCAAACAGTGAATGGAATAATCCCATTTTTTTTTAGAGCCCAAGCTTTTTGGAGCTTTGAGATTCTGTAATGACTTCAGAAAGTTAAATAAAGTTCCTCGGTTTGATTCCTATCCTATGCCCCGGGTTTATGAACTTAGCAATAAGCCTGTATCTAACTACGCTAGATTTACTGAAGGGGTACTGGCAAATTCCTCTGATGGAAGCTGCCAAAGCAACAACAGCCTTCTCTACCACAGTGGGTTTGTTCCAGTCGCACCTTCCAAAGGTGGATGCAGTGTTACAGTCTCTACAGGCACAAGGGTTCACAGCTAACCTGGAGAAGTGTGCCATAACAACTGTGGAGGCAAAGTATCTGGGGTATATTGTATGCCAAGGGTAAGTTAAACCTCAACCTGGCAAGGTGGAAGCAGTCTTCACATGGCCTAAGCTAAAATGTATGTCGCAACTCAGGATATTCTTTGGTCTGGTGGGCTATTATCGTAGGTTCAGGGGTGGAACTTGCAGCGGTGCAACCGGCAGGGCCCCTCCACGATGAAGGGGCCCACAGCCGGAGGCACTACAATGAGTGAGACTGACTCATTACATGCCACCTGCCGGCGCGCTGCAAGCCGCCGCTTCCCCTTAACAGAATGAGGCTGAGCTGCAGTCTGGCCAGAGGGGGAGGAGGATGCAGTGGAGGAGTCTGGAGAAGGAGAAGGGGCCATCTTCCCCTCTCATTCACGGGCAGCCCAGCTGTTTCTTTTTGCTACCGGAGCCGGAGCATCACGTGACCATGCGGCTAAACTGTAGAGTTAGTGCAGCAGCATTCCTTGTAAAGGCGGTAAGGCAGCTGTGTGTTTATTTATTTTTATTTTATTATACATTTTTCTAATTGTACATTTCATCCTGCAAACTCAGAATCGCGGACCTCGAAGAGGCGGAGCCTACATTGAGGGGGCGGAGATTGGGAGGTGGTGGTCTCTCTGCAAATAGTAATGGTGACTGTGCAGTGACATATAACATACAGCACAGCATAGAGTGACCCCACTAAGGCAGCCAGGCACAGGGTCATGTGTTGTCACCCAGGGTGCATGTGCTGCTGCTGGCTGCATGATGCATAGTGTGGACATCTGTCTCCATGGGCCTTGTGTATCCTTGTACAAAGGAATTGTCCCATTTTTATACAGTGAGAAGTCTTCTGAGTTTTTGTGGGAGTTGGATACAATTGGCCGACAGTTATCATATTGATATTCATTATGTCGACATAAAGAACTGTCAACAAACAGTCCCTTGTGATATAGCAGTTTCGTACTTTATACCGGTGACAGCAGTGCCTTTTTCTGGATCACATTGCATTGGCGATGTCTCAGCAGTGTTCTGGTGAGTATTTTCCCCATTATCCCTAATCCCTAAACCTTTCCCTAGTAGCTAACCTTAACCTTTACCCCTCCCCACAGCCTAACCCTAGCCACCACCCCAGTGCCTCCCCCCTCCCCCCCAGCAGCCTAACCCTAAAACTTTACCGTAGTGCCTACTATATTGGCGTTATGTGTAAAAGAAGCTCTACTGTGTGGCGTAATGTGTATAAGGAGCTCTACTGTGTGGCTTAACCTGTATAAGGGGTATTACTGTGTGGTGTAACGTCTATAAGAAGCACCACTGTGTGGCGTAACGTGTATAAGGAGCACTATTGTGTGGCGTAAAGTGTATAAGGACCATTACAGTGTGTTGTAACGTGTATAAGGAGCTCTACTGTGTTGCGTAACATGTATAAGGAACAGTACTGGGTGGAGTAACGTGTATCAGGAGCACTACTGTGTGGTATAACGTATATTAAGATACTACTGTGTGGTATAACGTATATTAAGATACTACTGTGTGGCGTAACATGTATAAGAGGCACTACTGTGTGTTGTAATGTGTATAAGAACTACTGTGTGGCGTAACGTGTAGAAGGAGCTCTACTATGTGGCGTAATGCGTATAAGAAGCAGTACTGTGTGGCATAACGTGTTTCAGGAGCACTACTGTGTGGCGTAACGTGTAGAAGGAGCTCTACTATGTGGCGTAATGCGTATAAGAAGCAATACTGTGTGGCATAACGTGTTTCAGGAGCAGTACTGTGTAGCGTAATGTATATAAGGAGTACTACTGTTCAGTGTAATGTAATGTAAATCAGTGTAATGTAATGAGGTTGCACTACTGTGTGGCATCATTTGAATTGGTGGTACTATTGTGTGCCCACACCCCTTTTCAATGAGACCATGCCCTATTTTTTGACACACGTTTTGGATCTTGGGCGGGCTGGGGCAACGCATTTTGTTGCACCTCGGCCCACCATGGTCTTGTTCCGCCACTGCGTAGGTGCATGCGCGAATTTGCCACAGGGCAGCATCATTCACTGAATGTCTGAGGAAACAGTCCCCAGACCAGATCTAATCACAGATGTGCTAAATGTAGCACATCTACAATCATGTACTCTGACATGCGGGTGGATGCCCAGCACAGGGCTGGTCCGCCCTGCATGACTGGCCCTAGCCCCCCCCCATCCCCCTCGCACAGGTACAAAACCATTGCACGGTGTCGATGATTTTGTACCTGATGAGTAACTCCCTGCAAACGAAGCTCCTGCACGCTGGCAGTCCGCTACTCGCCACATCCCGGGTCGCAGAGGCTGTGTGTAACACCACGCAGCTGCCTCGGGCCACCCCCCAACGGTCCAGACAGGCCTCCGTTGTCCGGACCGTGGTTCTAAAGCCGGTGGCATGCCCCTTCCCACCACATGACCGCCTCTGCCTGTCAATCAGGCAGAGGCGATCGAAGCCCTGAGATGCTGATAGAATCTCACTGGGCTCCCGGATTGCGCACTCCACAAAGTAATTCAGACTGCGATCGCTGCCGCTGCAGTGTTGCAGTCTGAATTACCCCCTAGGCCCGCAGAGACTACATTGCAGAATTTAAGAAAAGCTTTATGCGCAGAGCCTGTATTGATAGGCTCCTGATTCCAGGTGTCAAATTTGTGGCCCAAGACTGGTTAACCCTTGCAAAACTACAGCTACTTATTCAAAATGGCAAAATATGGTGTGTGTGCCCACTTTGCCAGTGTATTTCATGCCCAAAACAGCGTTGGGCCAGGCAAAATACAACTGCGTCATATGTAAGTGACCACCCTCTGTTGTTTTTGCGGGGCAAATTTGTGGCCCAAGACTAGTTAACCCTTGCAAAACTACAGCTACTTATTCAAAATGGCAAAATATGGTGTGTGTGCCCACTTTGCCAGTGTATTTCATGCCCAAAACAGCATTGGGCCAGGCAAAATACAAGTGGGTCACATGCAAGTGACCACTCTCTGTTGATTTCAGGGGTAAAATTTGTGGCCCAAGACTAGTTAACCCTTGCAAAACTACAGCTACTTATTCAAAATGGCAAAATATGGTGTGTGTGCCCACTTTGCCAGTGTATTTCATGCCCAAAACAGCGTTGGGCCAAACAAAATACAAGTGGGTGATATGTAAGTGACCACCCTCTGCTGATTTCAGGGGTCAAATTTGTGGCCCAAGACTAGTTAACCCTTGCAAAACTACAGCTACTTATTCAAAATGGCAAAATATGGTGTGTGTGCCCACTTTGCCAGTGTATTTCATGCCCAAAACAGCATTGGGCCAGGCAAAATACAAGTGGGTCACATGCAAGTGACCACTCTCTGTTGATTTCAGGTGTCAAATTTGTGGCCCAAGGCTAGTTAACCCTTGCAAAACTACAGCTACTTATTCAAAATAGCAATTTATAAAATGGTGTTTATGCCCACTTTGCCAGTGTATTTCATGCCCAAAACAGCATTGGGCCAAGCAAAATACAAGTGGGTGATATGTAAGTGACCACCCTCTCCTGATTCCAGGTGTCAAATTTGTGGCCCAAGACTAGTTAACCCTTGCAAAACTACAGCTACTTATTCAAAATGGTAAAATATGGTGTGTGTGCCCACTTTGCCAGTGTATTTCATGCCCAAAACAGCGTTGGGCCAAACAAAATACAAGTGGGTGATATGTAAGTGACCACCCTCTGCTGATTTCATGTGTCAAATTTGTGGCCCAAGACTAGATAACCCTTGCAAAACCACAGCTACTTATTCAAAATAGCAATTTATAAAATGGTGTTTATGCCCACTTTGCCAGTGTATTTCATGCCCAAAACAGCGTTGGGCCAAACAAAATACAAGTGGGTGATATGTAAGTGACCACCCTCTGCTGATTTCAGGGGTCAAATTTGTGGCCCAAGACTAGTTAACCCTTGCAAAACTACAGCTACTTATTCAAAATGGCAAAATATGGTGTGTGTGCCCACTTTGCCAGTGTATTTCATGCCCAAAACAGCATTGGGCCAGGCAAAATACAAGTGGGTCACATGCAAGTGACCACTCTCTGTTGATTTCAGGGGTAAAATTTGTGGCCCAAGACTAGTTAACCCTTGCAAAACTACAGCTACTTATTCAAAATGGCAAAATATGGTGTGTGTGCCCACTTTGCCAGTGTATTTCATGCCCAAAACAGCGTTGGGCCAAACAAAATACAAGTGGGTGATATGTAAGTGACCACCCTCTGCTGATTTCAGGGGTCAAATTTGTGGCCCAAGACTAGTTAACCCTTGCAAAACTACAGCTACTTATTCAAAATGGCAAAATATGGTGTGTGTGCCCACTTTGCCAGTGTATTTCATGCCCAAAACAGCATTGGGCCAGGCAAAATACAAGTGGGTCACATGCAAGTGACCACTCTCTGTTGATTTCAGGTGTCAAATTTGTGGCCCAAGACTAGTTAACCCTTGCAAAACTACAGCTACTTATTCAAAATAGCAATTTATAAAATGGTGTTTATGCCCACTTTGCCAGTGTATTTCATGCCCAAAACAGCATTGGGCCAAGCAAAATACAAGTGGGTGATATGTAAGTGACCACCCTCTCCTGATTCCAGGTGTCAAATTTGTGGCCCAAGACTAGTTAACCCTTGCAAAACTACAGCTACTTATTCAAAATGGTAAAATATGGTGTGTGTGCCCACTTTGCCAGTGTATTTCATGCCCAAAACAGCGTTGGGCCAAACAAAATACAAGTGGGTGATATGTAAGTGACCACCCTCTGCTGATTTCATGTGTCAAATTTGTGGCCCAAGACTAGATAACCCTTGCAAAACCACAGCTACTTATTCAAAATAGCAATTTATAAAATGGTGTTTATGCCCACTTTGCCAGTGTATTTCATGCCCAAAACAGCGTTGGGCCAAACAAAATACAAGTGGGTGATATGTAAGTGACCACCCTCTGCTGATTTCAGGGGTCAAATTTGTGGCCCAAGACTAGTTAACCCTTGCAAAACTACAGCTACTTATTCAAAATGGCAAAATATGGTGTGTGTGCCCACTTTGCCAGTGTATTTCATGCCCAAAACAGCATTGGGCCAGGCAAAATACAAGTGGGTCACATGCAAGTGACCACTCTCTGTTGATTTCAGGGGTAAAATTTGTGGCCCAAGACTAGTTAACCCTTGCAAAACTACAGCTACTTATTCAAAATGGCAAAATATGGTGTGTGTGCCCACTTTGCCAGTGTATTGTATGCCCAAAACAGCGTTGGGCCAAGCAAAATACAAGTGGGTCATATGTAAGTGACCACCCTCTGTTGATTTCAGGGGTCAAATTTGTGGCCCAAGACTAGTTAACCCTTGCAAAACTACAGCTACTTATTCAAAATGGTAAAATATGGTGTGTGTGCCCACTTTGCCAGTGTATTTCATGCCCAAAACAGCGTTGGGCCAGGCAAAATACAACTGCGTCATATGTAAGTGACCACCCTCTGTTGTTTTTGGGGGTCAAATTTGTGGCCCAAGACTGGTTAACCCTTGCAAAACTACAGCTACTTATTCAAAATGGCAAAATATGGTGTGTGTGCCCACTTTGCCAGTGTATTTCATGCCCAAAACAGCATTGGGCCAAGCAAAATACAAGTGGGTGATATGTAAGTGACCACCCTCTGTTGATTTCAGGGGTAAAATTTGTGGCCCAAGACTAGTTAACCCTTGCAAAACTACAGCTACTTATTCAAAATGGCAAAATATGGTGTGTGTGCCCATTTTGCCAGTGTATTTCATGCCCAAAACAGCGTTGGGCCAAACAAAATACAAGTGGGTGATATGTAAGTGACCACCCTCTGCTGATTTCAGGGGTCAAATTTGTGGCCCAAGACTAGTTAACCCTTGCAAAACTACAGCTACTTATTCAAAATGGCAAAATATGCTGTGTGTGCCCACTTTGCCAGTGTATTTCATGCCCAAAACAGCGTTGGGCCAAACAAAATACAAGTGGGTGATATGTAAGTGACCACCCTCTGCTGATTTCATGGGTCAAATTTGTGGCCCAAGACTAGTTAACCCTTGCAAAACCACAGCTACTTATTCAAAATAGCAATTTATAAAATGGTGTTTATGCCCACTTTGCCAGTGTATTTCATGCCCAAAACAGCATTGGGTCAAGCAAAATACAAGTGGGTGATATGTAAGTGACCACCCTCTGTTGATTTCAGGTGTCAAATTTGTGGCCCAAGACTAGTTAACCCTTGCAAAACTACAGCTACTTATTCAAAATGGCAAAATATGGTGTGTGTGCCCACTTTGCCAGTGTATTTCATGCCCAAAACAGTGTTGGGCCAGGCAAAATACAAGTGGGTCACATGCAAGGGACCCTACTCTGTTGATTTCAGGTGTCAAATTTGTGACAGAAGACTCATTAACCCTTGCGAAACTGAATGATCTGAATAAGAAGCTGGAGTTCGAATAAGAAGTGAATAAGAAGCTGGAGCTTGAATAAGAAGTGAATAAGAAGCTGGCCGAATAAGAAGCTAACTTCAGCCTCGTGGCCAGCCCCCTGTCCTTATCGGAAGGAACAACATAGCCAGGTGGGTGCTGTCACTGTGTGGAATGGGGGCTGTGTGTCC
>NW_026968581.1:0-83870 GCF_028390025.1 Pseudophryne corroboree
AGATTTTTGAACAGGAGCTTCAACCATTTTGCAGCATATGAGAAATTCCCTAACCCCTGGACCCATCGATTTTGGTCAAAAATATAAATCCCAAAAGTGCCCCAATTTCTGCTTTAAACTTTAGTTACCATCCCAAAATGTTTCACTGAGGTGACAGAAGTTGATTTCGGAGCATGATTTTTGAACAGGAGCTTCAACCGTTTTGCGGCATATGAGAAATTCCCTAAGCCCCGGACCCATCGATTTTGGTCAAAAATGAAAATTCCAAAAGTGCCCCAATTTCTGCTTTAAACTTTAGGTACCATCCCAAAATGTATCACTAAGGTGACAGAAGTTGATTTCGGAGCATCATTTTTGAACAGGAGCTTCAACCATTTTGTGGCATATGAGAAATTCCCTAAGCCCCGGACCTGTCGATTTTGGTCAAAAATGAAAATTTCAAAAGTGCCTCAATTTCTGCATTAAACTTTAGGTACTATCCCAAAATGTATCACTAAGGTGACAGAAGTTGATTTCGGAGCATCATTTTTGAACAGGAGCTTCAACCGTTTTGTGGCATATGATAAGTTCCCTAAGCCCCGGACCTGTCGATTTTGGTCAAAAATGAAAATTTCAAAAGTGCCCTAATTTCTGCTTTAAACTTTAGGTACTATCCCAAAATGTATCACTAAGGTGACAGAAGTTGATTTCGGAGCATCATTTTTGAACAGGAGCTTCAACCATTTTGTGGCATATGAGAAATTCCCTAAGCCCCGGACCTGTCGATTTTGGTCAAAAATGAAAATTTCAAAAGTGCCCCAATTTCTGCTTTAAACTTTAGGTACTATCCCAAAATGTATCACTAAGGTGACAGAAGTTGATTTCGGAGCATCATTTTTGAACAGGATCTTCAACCGTTTTGTGGCATATGAGAAATTCCCTAAGCCCCGGACCTGTCGATTTTGGTCAAAAATGAAAATTTCAAAAGTGCCCCAATTTCTGCTTTAAACTTTAGGTACTATCCCAAAATGTATCACTAAGGTGACAGAAGCTGATTTCGGAGCATCATTTTTTAACAGGATCTTCAAACGTTTTGTGGCATATGAGAAATTCCCTAAGCCCCGGACCTGTCGATTTTGGTCAAAAATGAAAATTTCAAAAGTGCCCCAATTTCTGATTTAAACTTTAGGTACCATCCCAAAATGTATCACTAAGGTGACAGAAGTTGATTTCGGAGCATCATTTTTGAACAGGATCTTCAACCGTTTTGTGGCATATGAGAAATTCCCTAAGCCCCGGACCTGTCGATTTTGGTCAAAAATGAAAATTTCAAAAGTGCCCCAATTTCTGCTTTAAACTTTAGGTACTATCCCAAAATGTATCACTAAGGTGACAGAAGTTGATTTCGGAGCATCATTTTTGAACAGGATCTTCAAACGTTTTGTGGCATATGAGAAATTCCCTAAGCCCCGGACCTGTCGATTTTGGTCAAAAATGAAAATTTCAAAAGTGCCCCAATTTCTGCTTTAAACTTTAGGTACCATCCCAAAATGTATCACTAAGGTGACAGAAGTTGATTTCGGAGCATCATTTTTGAACAGGATCTTCAACCGTTTTGTGGCATATGAGAAATTCCCTAAGCCCCGGACCTGTCGATTTTGGTCAAAAATGAAAATTTCAAAAGTGCCCCAATTTCTGCTTTAAACTTTATGTACTATCCCAAAATGTATCACTAAGGTGACAGAAGTTGATTTCGGAGCATCATTTTTGAACAGGAGCTTCAACCGTTATGTGGCATATGAGAAATTCCCTAAGCCCCGGACCTGTCGATTTTGGTCAAAAATTAAAATTTCAAAAGTGCCCCAATTTCTGCTTTAAACTTTAGGTACTATCCCAAAATGTATCACTAAGGTGACAGAAGTTGATTTCAGAGCATCATTTTTGAACAGGATCTTAAAACGTTTTGTGGCATATGAGAAATTCCCTAAGCCCCGGACCTGTCGATTTTGGTCAAAAATGAAAATTTCTAAAGTGCCCCAATTTCTGCTTTAAACTTTAGGTACTATCCCAAAATGTATCACTGAGGTGACAGAAGTTGATTTCGGAGCATCATTTTTGAACAGGAGCTTCAACCGTTATGTGGCATATGAGAAATTCCCTAAGCCCCGGACCTGTCGATTTTGGTCAAAAATGAAAATTCCAAAAGTGCCCCAATTTCTGCTTTAAACTTTAGTTACTATCCCAAAATGTATAACTGAGGTGACAGAAGTTGATTTCGGAGCATCATTTTTGAACAGGATCTTCAACCGTTTTGCGGCATATGAGAAATTCCCTAAGCCCTGGACCTGTCGATTTTGGTCAAAAATGAAAATTTCTAAAGTGCCCCAATTTCTGCTTTAAACTTTAGGTACTATCCCAAAATGTATCACTAAGGTGACAGAAGTTGATTTCGGAGCATCATTTTTGAACAGGAGCTTCAACCATTTTGTGGCATATGAGAAATTCCCTAAGCCCCGGACCTGTCGATTTTGGTCAAAAATGAAAATTTCAAAAGTGTCCCAATTTCTGCTTTAAACTTTAGGTACTATCCCAAAATGTATCACTAAGGTGACAGAAGTTGATTTCGGAGCATCATTTTTGAACAGGATCTTCAAACGTTTTGTGGCATATGAGAAATTCCCTAAGCCCCGGACCTGTCGATTTTGGTCAAAAATGAAAATTTCAAAAGTGCCCCAATTTCTGCTTTAAACTTTAGGTACCATCCCAAAATGTATCACTAAGGTGACAGAAGTTGATTTCGGAGCATCATTTTTGAACAGGATCTTCAACCGTTTTGTGGCATATGAGAAATTCCCTAAGCCCCGGACCTGTCGATTTTGGTCAAAAATGAAAATTTCAAAAGTGCCCCAATTTCTGCTTTAAACTTTATGTACTATCCCAAAATGTATCACTAAGGTGACAGAAGTTGATTTCGGAGCATCATTTTTGAACAGGAGCTTCAACCGTTATGTGGCATATGAGAAATTCCCTAAGCCCCGGACCTGTCGATTTTGGTCAAAAATTAAAATTTCAAAAGTGCCCCAATTTCTGCTTTAAACTTTAGGTACTATCCCAAAATGTATCACTAAGGTGACAGAAGTTGATTTCAGAGCATCATTTTTGAACAGGATCTTAAAACGTTTTGTGGCATATGAGAAATTCCCTAAGCCCCGGACCTGTCGATTTTGGTCAAAAATGAAAATTTCTAAAGTGCCCCAATTTCTGCTTTAAACTTTAGGTACTATCCCAAAATGTATCACTGAGGTGACAGAAGTTGATTTCGGAGCATCATTTTTGAACAGGAGCTTCAACCGTTATGTGGCATATGAGAAATTCCCTAAGCCCCGGACCTGTCGATTTTGGTCAAAAATGAAAATTCCAAAAGTGCCCCAATTTCTGCTTTAAACTTTAGTTACTATCCCAAAATGTATAACTGAGGTGACAGAAGTTGATTTCGGAGCATCATTTTTGAACAGGATCTTCAACCGTTTTGCGGCATATGAGAAATTCCCTAAGCCCCGGACCTGTCGATTTTGGTCAAAAATGAAAATTTCTAAAGTGCCCCAATTTCTGCTTTAAACTTTAGGTACTATCCCAAAATGTATCACTAAGGTGACAGAAGTTGATTTCGGAGCATCATTTTTGAACAGGAGCTTCAACCATTTTGTGGCATATGAGAAATTCCCTAAGCCCCGGACCTGTCGATTTTGGTCAAAAATGAAAATTTCAAAAGTGTCCCAATTTCTGCTTTAAACTTTAGGTACTATCCCAAAATGTATCACTAAGGTGACAGAAGTTGATTTCGGAGCATCATTTTTGAACAGGATCTTCAAACGTTTTGTGGCATATGAGAAATTCCCTAAGCCCCGGACCTGTCGATTTTGGTCAAAAATGAAAATTTCAAAAGTGCCCCAATTTCTGCTTTAAACTTTAGGTACCATCCCAAAATGTATCACTAAGGTGACAGAAGTTGATTTCGGAGCATCATTTTTGAACAGGATCTTCAACCGTTTTGTGGCATATGAGAAATTCCCTAAGCCCCGGACCTGTCGATTTTGGTCAAAAAGGAAAATTTCTAAAGTGCCCCAATTTCTGCTTTAAACTTTATGTACTATCCCAAAATGTATCACTAAGGTGACAGAAGTTGATTTCGGAGCATCATTTTTGAACAGGAGCTTCAACCGTTTGGCGGCATATGAGAAATTCCCTAAGCCCCGGACCCATTGATTTTGGTCAAAAATGAAAATTCCAAAAGTGCCCAAATTTCTGCTTTAAACTTTAGGTACCATCCCAAATTTTATCACTGAGGTGACAGAAGTTGATTTCGAAGCATGATTTTTGAACAGGAGCTTCAACCGTTTTGCAGCATATGAGAAATTCCCTAAGTCCTGGACCCATCGATTTTGGTCAAAAATGAAAATTCCAAAAGTGCCCCAATTTCTACTTTAAACTTTAGGTACCATCCCAAAATGTATAACTGAGGTGACAGAAGTTGATTTCGGAGCATCATTTTTGAACAGGAGTTTCAACCGTTTTGCGGCATATGAGAAATTCCCTAAGCCCCGGACCCATCAATATTGGTCAAAAATGAAAATTCCAAAAGTGCCCCAATTTCTGCTTTAAACTTTAGTTACCATCCCAAAATGTATTACTGAGGTGACAGAAGTTGATTTCGGAGCATGATTTTTGAACAGGAGCTTCAACCATTTTGCAGAATATGAGAAATTCCCTAACCCCTGGACCCATCGATTTTGGTCAGAAATGAAAATCCCAAAAGTGCCCCAATTTCTGCTTTAAACTTTAGGTACCATCCCAAAATGTATCACTGATGTGACAGAAGTTGATTTCAGAGCAAGATTTTTGAACAGGAGCTTCAACCATTTTGCAGCATATGAGAAATTCCCTAACCCCTGGACCCATCGATTTTGGTCAAAAATATAAATCCCAAAAGTGCCCCAATTTCTGCTTTAAACTTTAGTTACCATCCCAAAATGTTTCACTGAGGTGACAGAAGTTGATTTCGGAGCATGATTTTTGAACAGGAGCTTCAACCGTTTTGCGGCATATGAGAAATTCCCTAAGCCCCGGACCCATCGATTTTGGTCAAAAATGAAAATTCCAAAAGTGCCCCAATTTCTGCTTTAAACTTTAGGTACAATCCCAAATTTTATCACTGAGGTGACTGAAGTTGATTTCGGAGCATGATTTTTGAACAGGAGCTTCAACCATTTTGCAGCATATGAGAAATACCCTAAGCCCCGGACCCATCGATATTGGTCAAAAATGAAAATTCCAAAAGTGCCCCAATTTCTGCTTTAAACTTTAGTTACCATCCCAAAATGTATCACTGAGGTGACAGAAGTTGATTTCGGAGCATGATTTTTGAACAGGAGCTTCAACCGTTTTGCGGCATATGAGAAATTTCCTAAGCCCCGGACCTGTCGATTTTGGTCAAAAATGAAAATTCCAAAAGTGCCCCAATTTCTGCTTTAAACTTTAGTTACCATCCCAAAATGTATCACTGAGGTGACAGAAGTTGATTTCGGAGCATGATTTTTGAACAGGAGCTTCAACCATTTTGCAGCATATGAGAAATTCCCTAACCCCTGGACCCATCGATTTTGGTCAAAAATTAAAATCCCAAAAGTGCCCCAATTTCTGCTTTAAACTTTAGTTACCATCCCAAAATGTATCACTGAGGTGACAGAAGTTGATTTCGGAGCATCATTTTTGAACAGGAGCTTCAACCGTTTTGTGGCATATGAGAAGTTCCCTAAGCCCCGGACCTGTCGGTTTTGGTCAAAAATGAAAATTTCAAAAGTGCCCCAATTTCTGCTTTAAACTTTAGGTACTATCCCAAAATGTATCACTAAGGTGACAGAAGTTGATTTCGGAGCATCATTTTTGAACAGGAACTTCAACCATTTTGTGGCATATGAGAAATTCCCTAAGCCCCGGACCTGTCGATTTTGGTCAAAAATGAAAATTTCAAAAGTGCCCCAATTTCTGCTTTAAACTTTAGGTACTATCCCAAAATGTATCACTAAGGTGACAGAAGTTGATTTCGGAGCATCATTTTTGAACAGGATCTTCAACCGTTTTGTGGCATATGAGAAATTCCCTAAGCCCCGGACCTGTCGATTTTGGTCAAAAATGAAAATTTCTAAAGTGCCCCAATTTCTGCTTTAAACTTTAGGTACTATCCCAAAATGTATCACTAAGGTGACAGAAGTTGATTTCGGAGCATCATTTTTGAACAGGAGCTTCAACCATTTTGTGGCATATGAGAAATTTCCTAAGCCCCGGACCTGTCGATTTTGGTCAAAAATGAAAATTTCAAAAGTGCCCCAATTTCTGCTTTAAACTTTAGGTACTATCCCAAAATGTATCACTAAGGTGACAGAAGTTGATTTCGGAGCATCATTTTTGAACAGGAGCTTCAACCGTTTTGTGGCATATGAGAAGTTCCCTAAGCCCCGGACCTGTCGATTTTGGTCAAAAATGAAAATTTCAAAAGTGCCCCAATTTCTGCTTTAAACTTTAGGTACTATCCCAAAATGTATCACTAAGGTGACAGAAGTTGATTTCGGAGCATCATTTTTGAACAGGATCTTCAACCGTTTTGTGGCATTTGAGAAATTCCCTAAGCCCCGGACCTGTCGATTTTGGTCAAAAATGAAAATTTCTAAAGTGCCCCAATTTCTGCTTTAAACTTTAGGTACTATCCCAAAATGTATCACTAAGGTGACAGAAGTTGATTTCGGAGCATCATTTTTGAACAGGATCTTCAAACGTTTTGTGGCACATGAGAAATTCCCTAAGCCCCGGACCTGTCGATTTTGGTCAAAAATGAAAATTTCAAAAGTGCCCCAATTTCTGCTTTAAACTTTAGGTACCATCCCAAAATGTATCACTAAGATGACAGAAGTTGATTTCGGAGCATCATTTTTGAACAGGATCTTCAACCGTTTTGTGGCATATGAGAAATTCCCTAAGCCCCGGACCTGTCGATTTTGGTCAAAAATGAAAATTTCTAAAGTGCCCCAATTTCTGCTTTAAACTTTAGTTACCATCCCAAAATGTATCACTGAGGTGACAGAAGTTGATTTTGGAGCATGATTTTTGAATAGGAGCTTCAACCATATTGTGGCATATGAGAAATTCCCTAAGCCCCGGACCTGTCGATTTTGGTCAAAAATGAAAATTTCAAAAGTGCCTCAATTTCTGCATTAAACTTTAGGTACTATCCCAAAATGTATCACTAAGGTGACAAAAGTTGATTTCGGAGCATCATTTTTGAACAGGAGCTTCAACCGTTTTGTGGCATATGAGAAGTTCCCTAAGCCCCGGACCTGTCGATTTTGGTCAAAAATGAAAATTTCAAACGTGCCCCAATTTCTGCTTTAAACTTTAGGTACTATCCCAAAATGTATCACTAAGGTGACAGAAGTTGATTTCGGAGCATCATTTTTGAACAGGAGCTTCAACCATTTTGTGGCATATGAGAAATTCCCTAAGCCCCGGACCTGTCGATTTTGGTCAAAAATGAAAATTTCAAAAGTGCCCCAATTTCTGCTTTAAACTTTAGGTACTATCCCAAAATGTATCACTAAGGTGACAGAAGTTGATTTCGGAGCATCATTTTTGAACAGGAGCTTCAACCATTTTGTGGCATATGAGAAATTCCCTAAGCCCCGGACCTGTCGATTTTGGTCAAAAATGAAAATTTCAAAAGTGCCCCAATTTCTGCTTTAAACTTTAGGTACTATCCCAAAATGTATCACTAAGGTGACAGAAGTTGATTTCGGAGCATCATTTTTGAACAGGATCTTCAAACGTTTTGTGGCATATGAGAAGTTCCCTAAGCCCTGGACCTGTCGATTTTGGTCAAAAATGAAAATTTCAAAAGTGCCCCAATTTCTGCTTTAAACTTTATGTACTATCCCAAAATGTATCACTAAGGTAACAGAAGTTGATTTCGGAGCATCATTTTTGAACAGGAGCTTCAACCGTTTTGTGGCATATGAGAAATTCCCTAAGCCCCAGACCTGTCGATTTTGGTCAAAAATGAAAATTTCAAAAGTGTCCCAATTTCTGCTTTAAACTTTAGGTACTATCCCAAAATGTATCACTAAGGTGACAGAAGTTGATTTCGGAGCATCATTTTTGAACAGGAGCTTCAACCGTTTTGTGGCATATGAGAAATTCCCTAAGCCCCGGACCTGTTGATTTTGGTCAAAAATGAAAATTTCAAAAGTGCCCCAATTTCTGCTTTAAACTTTAGGTACTATCCCAAAATGTATCACTAAGGTGACAGAAGTTGATTTCGGAGCATCATATTTGAACAGGAGCTTCAACCGTTATGTGGCATATGAGAAATTCCCTAAGCCCCGGACCTGTCGATTTTGGTCAAAAATTAAAATTTCAAAAGTGCCCCAATTTCTGCTTTAAACTTTAGGTACTATCCCAAAATGTATCACTAAGGTGACAGAAGTTGATTTCAGAGCATCATTTTTGAACAGGATCTTAAAACGTTTTGTGGCATATGAGAAATTCCCTAAGCCCCGGACCTGTCGATTTTGGTCAAAAATGAAAATTTCTAAAGTGCCCCAATTTCTGCTTTAAACTTTAGGTACTATCCCAAAATGTATCACTGAGGTGACAGAAGTTGATTTCGGAGCATCATTTTTGAACAGGAGCTTCAACCGTTATGTGGCATATGAGAAATTCCCTAAGCCTCGGACCTGTCGATTTTGGTCAAAAATGAAAATTCCAAAAGTGCCCCAATTTCTGCTTTAAACTTTAGTTACTATCCCAAAATGTATAACTGAGGTGACAGAAGTTGATTTCGGAGCATCATTTTTGAACAGGAGCTTCAACCGTTTTGCGGCATATGAGAAATTCCCTAAGCCCCGGACCCATCGATTTTGGTCAAAAATGAAAATTCCAAAAGTGCCCAAATTTCTACTTTAAACTTTAGGTACCATCCCAAAATGTATCACTGAGGTGACAGAAGTTGATTTCAGAGCATGATTTTTGAACAGGAGCTTCAACCATTTTGCGGCATATGAGAAATTCCCTAAGCCTCGGACCCATCGATTTTGGTCAAAAATGAAAATTCCAAAAGTGCCCCAATTTCTGCTTTAAACTTTAGGTACCATCCCAAATTTTATCACTGAGGTGACAGAAGTTGATTTCGAAGCATGATTTTTGAACAGGAGCTTCAACCGTTTTGCAGCATATGAGAAATTCCCTAAGTCCTGGACCCATCGATTTTGGTCAAAAATGAAAATTCCAAAAGTGCCCCAATTTCTACTTTAAACTTTAGGTACCATCCCAAAATGTATCACTGAGGTGACAGAAGTTGATTTCAGAGCATGATTTTTGAACAGGAGCTTCAACCATTTTGCGGCATATGAGAAATTCCCTAAGCCTCGGACCCATCGATTTTGGTCAAAAATGAAAATTCCAAAAGTGCCCCAATTTCTGCTTTAAACTTTAGGTACCATCCCAATTTTTTTCACTGAGGTGACAGAAGTTGATTTCGGAGCATCATTTTTGAACAGGAGCTTCAACCGTTTTGCGGCATATGAGAAATTCCCTAAGTCCTGGACCCATCGATTTTGGTCAAAAATGAAAATTCCAAAAGTGCACCAATTTCTACTTTAAACTTTAGGTACCATCCCAAAATGTATAACTGAGGTGACAGAAGTTGATTTCGGAGCATCATTTTTGAACAGGAGCTTCAACCGTTTTGCGGCATATGAGAAATTCCCTAAGCCCCGGACCCATCAATATTGGTCAAAAATGAAAATTCCAAAAGTGCCCCAATTTCTGCTTTAAACTTTAGTTACCATCCCAAAATGTATTACTGAGGTGACAGAAGTTGATTTTGGAGCATGATTTTTGAACAGGAGCTTCAACCATTTTGCAGAATATGAGAAATTCCCTAACCCCTGGACCCATCGATTTTGGTCAGAAATGAAAATCCCAAAAGTGCCCCAATTTCTGCTTTAAACTTTAGGTACCATCCCAAAATGTATCACTGATGTGACAGAAGTTGATTTCAGAGTAAGATTTTTGAACAGGAGCTTCAACCATTTTGCAGCATATGAGAAATTCCCTAACCCCTGGACGCATCGATTTTGGTCAAAAATATAAATCCCAAAAGTGCCCCAATTTCTGCTTTAAACTTTAGTTACCATCCCAAAATGTTTCACTGAGGTGACAGAAGTTGATTTCGGAGCATGATTTTTGAACAGGAGCTTCAACCGTTTTGCGGCATATGAGAAATTCCCTAAGCCCCGGACCCATCGATTTTGGTCAAAAATGAAAATTCCAAAAGTGCCCCAATTTCTGCTTTAAACTTTAGTTACCATCCCAAAATGTATTACTGAGGTGACAGAAGTTGATTTCGGAGCATGATTTTTGAACAGGAGCTTCAACCATTTTGCAGAATATGAGAAATTCCCTAACCCCTGGACCCATCGATTTTGGTCAGAAATGAAAATCCCAAAAGTGCCCCAATTTCTGCTTTAAACTTTAGGTACCATCCCAAAATGTATCACTGATGTGACAGAAGTTGATTTCAGAGCAAGATTTTTGAACAGGAGCTTCAACCATTTTGCAGCATATGAGAAATTCCCTAACCCCTGGACCCATCGATTTTGGTCAAAAATATAAATCCCAAAAGTGCCCCAATTTCTGCTTTAAACTTTAGTTACCATCCCAAAATGTTTCACTGAGGTGACAGAAGTTGATTTCGGAGCATGATTTTTGAACAGGAGCTTCAACCGTTTTGCGGCATATGAGAAATTCCCTAAGCCCCGGACCCATCGATTTTGGTCAAAAATGAAAATTCCAAAAGTGCCCCAATTTCTGCTTTAAACTTTAGGTACCATCCCAAATTTTATCACTGAGGTGACTGAAGTTGATTTCGGAGCATGATTTTTGAACAGGAGCTTCAACCATTTTGCAGCATATGAGAAATTCCCTAAGCCCCGGACCCATCGATATTGGTCAAAAATGAAAATTCCAAAAGTGCCCCAATTTCTGCTTTAAACTTTAGTTACCATCCCAAAATGTATCACTGAGGTGACAGAAGTTGATTTCGGAGCATGATTTTTGAACAGGAGCTTCAACCGTTTTGCGGCATATGAGAAATTTCCTAAGCCCCGGACCTGTCGATTTTGGTCAAAAATGAAAATTCCAAAAGTGCCCCAATTTCTGCTTTAAACTTTAGTTACCATCCCAAAATGTATCACTGAGGTGACAGAAGTTGATTTCGGAGCATGATTTTTGAACAGGAGCTTCAACCATTTTGCAGCATATGAGAAATTCCCTAACCCCTGGACCCATCGATTTTGGTCAAAAATTAAAATCCCAAAAGTGCCCCAATTTCTGCTTTAAACTTTAGTTACCATCCCAAAATGTATCACTGAGGTGACAGAAGTTGATTTCGGAGCATCATTTTTGAACAGGAGCTTCAACCGTTTTGTGGCATATGAGAAGTTCCCTAAGCCCCGGACCTGTCGATTTTGGTCAAAAATGAAAATTTCAAAAGTGCCCCAATTTCTGCTTTAAACTTTAGGTACTATCCCAAAATGTATCACTAAGGTGACAGAAGTTGATTTCGGAGCATCATTTTTGAACAGGAGCTTCAACCATTTTGTGGCATATGAGAAATTCCCTAAGCCCCGGACCTGTCGATTTTGGTCAAAAATGAAAATTTCAAAAGTGCCCCAATTTCTGCTTTAAACTTTAGGTACTATCCCAAAATGTATCACTAAGGTGACAGAAGTTGATTTCGGAGCATCATTTTTGAACAGGATCTTCAACCGTTTTGTGGCATATGAGAAATTCCCTAAGCCCCGGACCTGTCGATTTTGGTCAAAAATGAAAATTTCTAAAGTGCCCCAATTTCTGCTTTAAACTTTAGGTACTATCCCAAAATGTATCACTAAGGTGACAGAAGTTGATTTCGGAGCATCATTTTTGAACAGGAACTTCAACCATTTTGTGGCATATGAGAAATTCCCTAAGCCCCGGACCTGTCGATTTTGGTCAAAAATGAAAATTTCAAAAGTGCCCCAATTTCTGCTTTAAACTTTAGGTACTATCCCAAAATGTATCACTAAGGTGACAGAAGTTGATTTCGGAGCATCATTTTTGAACAGGATCTTCAACCGTTTTGTGGCATATGAGAAATTCCCTAAGCCCCGGACCTGTCGATTTTGGTCAAAAATGAAAATTTCTAAAGTGCCCCAATTTCTGCTTTAAACTTTAGGTACTATCCCAAAATGTATCACTAAGGTGACAGAAGTTGATTTCGGAGCATCATTTTTGAACAGGAGCTTCAACCATTTTGTGGCATATGAGAAATTTCCTAAGCCCCGGACCTGTCGATTTTGGTCAAAAATGAAAATTTCAAAAGTGCCCCAATTTCTGCTTTAAACTTTAGGTACTATCCCAAAATGTATCACTAAGGTGACAGAAGTTGATTTCGGAGCATCATTTTTGAACAGGAGCTTCAACCGTTTTGTGGCATATGAGAAGTTCCCTAAGCCCCGGACCTGTCGATTTTGGTCAAAAATGAAAATTTCAAAAGTGCCCCAATTTCTGCTTTAAACTTTAGGTACTATCCCAAAATGTATCACTAAGGTGACAGAAGTTGATTTCGGAGCATCATTTTTGAACAGGATCTTCAACCGTTTTGTGGCATTTGAGAAATTCCCTAAGCCCCGGACCTGTCGATTTTGGTCAAAAATGAAAATTTCTAAAGTGCCCCAATTTCTGCTTTAAACTTTAGGTACTATCCCAAAATGTATCACTAAGGTGACAGAAGTTGATTTCGGAGCATCATTTTTGAACAGGATCTTCAAACGTTTTGTGGCACATGAGAAATTCCCTAAGCCCCGGACCTGTCGATTTTGGTCAAAAATGAAAATTTCAAAAGTGCCCCAATTTCTGCTTTAAACTTTAGGTACCATCCCAAAATGTATCACTAAGATGACAGAAGTTGATTTCGGAGCATCATTTTTGAACAGGATCTTCAACCGTTTTGTGGCATATGAGAAATTCCCTAAGCCCCGGACCTGTCGATTTTGGTCAAAAATGAAAATTTCTAAAGTGCCCCAATTTCTGCTTTAAACTTTAGTTACCATCCCAAAATGTATCACTGAGGTGACAGAAGTTGATTTTGGAGCATGATTTTTGAATAGGAGCTTCAACCATATTGTGGCATATGAGAAATTCCCTAAGCCCCGGACCTGTCGATTTTGGTCAAAAATGAAAATTTCAAAAGTGCCTCAATTTCTGCATTAAACTTTAGGTACTATCCCAAAATGTATCACTAAGGTGACAAAAGTTGATTTCGGAGCATCATTTTTGAACAGGAGCTTCAACCGTTTTGTGGCATATGAGAAGTTCCCTAAGCCCCGGACCTGTCGATTTTGGTCAAAAATGAAAATTTCAAACGTGCCCCAATTTCTGCTTTAAACTTTAGGTACTATCCCAAAATGTATCACTAAGGTGACAGAAGTTGATTTCGGAGCATCATTTTTGAACAGGAGCTTCAACCATTTTGTGGCATATGAGAAATTCCCTAAGCCCCGGACCTGTCGATTTTGGTCAAAAATGAAAATTTCAAAAGTGCCCCAATTTCTGCTTTAAACTTTAGGTACTATCCCAAAATGTATCACTAAGGTGACAGAAGTTGATTTCGGAGCATCATTTTTGAACAGGAGCTTCAACCATTTTGTGGCATATGAGAAATTCCCTAAGCCCCGGACCTGTCGATTTTGGTCAAAAATGAAAATTTCAAAAGTGCCCCAATTTCTGCTTTAAACTTTAGGTACTATCCCAAAATGTATCACTAAGGTGACAGAAGTTGATTTCGGAGCATCATTTTTGAACAGGATCTTCAAACGTTTTGTGGCATATGAGAAGTTCCCTAAGCCCTGGACCTGTCGATTTTGGTCAAAAATGAAAATTTCAAAAGTGCCCCAATTTCTGCTTTAAACTTTATGTACTATCCCAAAATGTATCACTAAGGTAACAGAAGTTGATTTCGGAGCATCATTTTTGAACAGGAGCTTCAACCGTTTTGTGGCATATGAGAAATTCCCTAAGCCCCAGACCTGTCGATTTTGGTCAAAAATGAAAATTTCAAAAGTGTCCCAATTTCTGCTTTAAACTTTAGGTACTATCCCAAAATGTATCACTAAGGTGACAGAAGTTGATTTCGGAGCATCATTTTTGAACAGGAGCTTCAACCGTTTTGTGGCATATGAGAAATTCCCTAAGCCCCGGACCTGTCGATTTTGGTCAAAAATGAAAATTTCAAAAGTGCCCCAATTTCTGCTTTAAACTTTAGGTACTATCCCAAAATGTATCACTAAGGTGACAGAAGTTGATTTCGGAGCATCATATTTGAACAGGAGCTTCAACCGTTATGTGGCATATGAGAAATTCCCTAAGCCCCGGACCTGTCGATTTTGGTCAAAAATTAAAATTTCAAAAGTGCCCCAATTTCTGCTTTAAACTTTAGGTACTATCCCAAAATGTATCACTAAGGTGACAGAAGTTGATTTCAGAGCATCATTTTTGAACAGGATCTTAAAACGTTTTGTGGCATATGAGAAATTCCCTAAGCCCCGGACCTGTCGATTTTGGTCAAAAATGAAAATTTCTAAAGTGCCCCAATTTCTGCTTTAAACTTTAGGTACTATCCCAAAATGTATCACTGAGGTGACAGAAGTTGATTTCGGAGCATCATTTTTGAACAGGAGCTTCAACCGTTATGTGGCATATGAGAAATTCCCTAAGCCTCGGACCTGTCGATTTTGGTCAAAAATGAAAATTCCAAAAGTGCCCCAATTTCTGCTTTAAACTTTAGTTACTATCCCAAAATGTATAACTGAGGTGACAGAAGTTGATTTCGGAGCATCATTTTTGAACAGGAGCTTCAACCGTTTTGCGGCATATGAGAAATTCCCTAAGCCCCGGACCCATCGATTTTGGTCAAAAATGAAAATTCCAAAAGTGCCCAAATTTCTGCTTTAAACTTTAGGTACCATCCCAAATTTTATCACTGAGGTGACAGAAGTTGATTTCGAAGCATGATTTTTGAACAGGAGCTTCAACCGTTTTGCAGCATATGAGAAATTCCCTAAGTCCTGGACCCATCGATTTTGGTCAAAAATGAAAATTCCAAAAGTGCCCCAATTTCTACTTTAAACTTTAGGTACCATCCCAAAATGTATCACTGAGGTGACAGAAGTTGATTTCAGAGCATGATTTTTGAACAGGAGCTTCAACCATTTTGCGGCATATGAGAAATTCCCTAAGCCTCGGACCCATCGATTTTGGTCAAAAATGAAAATTCCAAAAGTGCCCCAATTTCTGCTTTAAACTTTAGGTACCATCCCAATTTTTTTCACTGAGGTGACAGAAGTTGATTTCGGAGCATCATTTTTGAACAGGAGCTTCAACCGTTTTGCGGCATATGAGAAATTCCCTAAGTCCTGGACCCATCGATTTTGGTCAAAAATGAAAATTCCAAAAGTGCACCAATTTCTACTTTAAACTTTAGGTACCATCCCAAAATGTATAACTGAGGTGACAGAAGTTGATTTCGGAGCATCATTTTTGAACAGGAGCTTCAACCGTTTTGCGGCATATGAGAAATTCCCTAAGCCCCGGACCCATCAATATTGGTCAAAAATGAAAATTCCAAAAGTGCCCCAATTTCTGCTTTAAACTTTAGTTACCATCCCAAAATGTATTACTGAGGTGACAGAAGTTGATTTTGGAGCATGATTTTTGAACAGGAGCTTCAACCATTTTGCAGAATATGAGAAATTCCCTAACCCCTGGACCCATCGATTTTGGTCAGAAATGAAAATCCCAAAAGTGCCCCAATTTCTGCTTTAAACTTTAGGTACCATCCCAAAATGTATCACTGATGTGACAGAAGTTGATTTCAGAGTAAGATTTTTGAACAGGAGCTTCAACCATTTTGCAGCATATGAGAAATTCCCTAACCCCTGGACGCATCGATTTTGGTCAAAAATATAAATCCCAAAAGTGCCCCAATTTCTGCTTTAAACTTTAGTTACCATCCCAAAATGTTTCACTGAGGTGACAGAAGTTGATTTCGGAGCATGATTTTTGAACAGGAGCTTCAACCGTTTTGCGGCATATGAGAAATTCCCTAAGCCCCGGACCCATCGATTTTGGTCAAAAATGAAAATTCCAAAAGTGCCCCAATTTCTGCTTTAAACTTTAGTTACCATCCCAAAATGTATTACTGAGGTGACAGAAGTTGATTTCGGAGCATGATTTTTGAACAGGAGCTTCAACCATTTTGCAGAATATGAGAAATTCCCTAACCCCTGGACCCATCGATTTTGGTCAGAAATGAAAATCCCAAAAGTGCCCCAATTTCTGCTTTAAACTTTAGGTACCATCCCAAAATGTATCACTGATGTGACAGAAGTTGATTTCAGAGCAAGATTTTTGAACAGGAGCTTCAACCATTTTGCAGCATATGAGAAATTCCCTAACCCCTGGACCCATCGATTTTGGTCAAAAATATAAATCCCAAAAGTGCCCCAATTTCTGCTTTAAACTTTAGTTACCATCCCAAAATGTTTCACTGAGGTGACAGAAGTTGATTTCGGAGCATGATTTTTGAACAGGAGCTTCAACCGTTTTGCGGCATATGAGAAATTCCCTAAGCCCCGGACCCATCGATTTTGGTCAAAAATGAAAATTCCAAAAGTGCCCCAATTTCTGCTTTAAACTTTAGGTACCATCCCAAATTTTATCACTGAGGTGACTGAAGTTGATTTCGGAGCATGATTTTTGAACAGGAGCTTCAACCATTTTGCAGCATATGAGAAATTCCCTAAGCCCCGGACCCATCGATATTGGTCAAAAATGAAAATTCCAAAAGTGCCCCAATTTCTGCTTTAAACTTTAGTTACCATCCCAAAATGTATCACTGAGGTGACAGAAGTTGATTTCGGAGCATGATTTTTGAACAGGAGCTTCAACCGTTTTGCGGCATATGAGAAATTTCCTAAGCCCCGGACCTGTCGATTTTGGTCAAAAATGAAAATTCCAAAAGTGCCCCAATTTCTGCTTTAAACTTTAGTTACCATCCCAAAATGTATCACTGAGGTGACAGAAGTTGATTTCGGAGCATGATTTTTGAACAGGAGCTTCAACCATTTTGCAGCATATGAGAAATTCCCTAACCCCTGGACCCATCGATTTTGGTCAAAAATTAAAATCCCAAAAGTGCCCCAATTTCTGCTTTAAACTTTAGTTACCATCCCAAAATGTATCACTGAGGTGACAGAAGTTGATTTCGGAGCATCATTTTTGAACAGGAGCTTCAACCGTTTTGTGGCATATGAGAAGTTCCCTAAGCCCCGGACCTGTCGATTTTGGTCAAAAATGAAAATTTCAAAAGTGCCCCAATTTCTGCTTTAAACTTTAGGTACTATCCCAAAATGTATCACTAAGGTGACAGAAGTTGATTTCGGAGCATCATTTTTGAACAGGAGCTTCAACCATTTTGTGGCATATGAGAAATTCCCTAAGCCCCGGACCTGTCGATTTTGGTCAAAAATGAAAATTTCAAAAGTGCCCCAATTTCTGCTTTAAACTTTAGGTACTATCCCAAAATGTATCACTAAGGTGACAGAAGTTGATTTCGGAGCATCATTTTTGAACAGGATCTTCAACCGTTTTGTGGCATATGAGAAATTCCCTAAGCCCCGGACCTGTCGATTTTGGTCAAAAATGAAAATTTCTAAAGTGCCCCAATTTCTGCTTTAAACTTTAGGTACTATCCCAAAATGTATCACTAAGGTGACAGAAGTTGATTTCGGAGCATCATTTTTGAACAGGAGCTTCAACCATTTTGTGGCATATGAGAAATTCCCTAAGCCCCAGACCTGTCGATTTTGGTCAAAAATGAAAATTTCAAAAGTGCCCCAATTTCTGCTTTAAACTTTAGGTACTATCCCAAAATGTATCACTAAGGTGACAGAAGTTGATTTCGGAGCATCATTTTTGAACAGAATCTTCAAACATTTTGTGGCATATGAGAAATTCCCTAAGCCCCGGACCTGTCGATTTTGGTCAAAAATGAAAATTTCAAAAGTGCCTCAATTTCTGCATTAAACTTTAGGTACTATCCCAAAATGTATCACTAAGGTGACAGAAGTTGATTTCGGAGCATCATTTTTGAACAGGAGCTTCAACCGTTTTGTGGCATATGAGAAGTTCCCTAAGCCCCGGACCTGTCGATTTTGGTCAAAAATGAAAATTTCAAAAGTGCCCCAATTTCTGCTTTAAACTTTAGGTACTATCCCAAAATGTATCACTAAGGTGACAGAAGTTGATTTCGGAGCATCATTTTTGAACAGGAGCTTCAACCATTTTGTGGCATATGAGAAATTCCCTAAGCCCCGGACCTGTCGATTTTGGTCAAAAATGAAAATTTCAAAAGTGCCCCAATTTCTGCTTTAAACTTTAGGTACTATCCCAAAATGTATCACTAAGGTGACAGAAGTTGATTTCGGAGCATCATTTTTGAACAGGAGCTTCAACCATTTTGTGGCATATGAGAAATTCCCTAAGCCCCCGGACCTGTCGATTTTGGTCAAAAATGAAAATTTCAAAAGTGCCCCAATTTCTGCTTTAAACTTTAGGTACTATCCCAAAATGTATCACTAAGGTGACAGAAGTTGATTTCGGAGCATCATTTTTGAACAGGATCTTCAAACGTTTTGTGGCATATGAGAAGTTCCCTAAGCCCCGGACCTGTCGATTTTGGTCAAAAATGAAAATTTCAAAATTGCCCCAATTTCTGCTTTAAACTTTATGTACTATCCCAAAATGTATCACTAAGGTAACAGAAGTTGATTTCGGAGCATCATTTTTGAACAGGAGCTTCAACCGTTTTGTGGCATATGAGAAATTCCCTAAGCCCCAGACCTGTCGATTTTGGTCAAAAATGAAAATTTCAAAAGTGTCCCAATTTCTGCTTTAAACTTTAGGTACTATCCCAAAATGTATCACTAAGGTGACAGAAGTTGATTTCGGAGCATCATTTTTGAACAGGAGCTTCAACCGTTTTGTGGCATATGAGAAATTCCCTAAGCCCCGGACCTGTCGATTTTGGTCAAAAATGAAAATTTCAAAAGTGCCCCAATTTCTGCTTTAAACTTTAGGTACTATCCCAAAATGTATCACTAAGGTGACAGAAGTTGATTTCGGAGCATCATTTTTGAACAGGAGCTTCAACCGTTATGTGGCATATGAGAAATTCCCTAAGCCCCGGACCTGTCGATTTTGGTCAAAAATTAAAATTTCAAAAGTGCCCCAATTTCTGCTTTAAACTTTAGGTACTATCCCAAAATGTATCACTAAGGTGACAGAAGTTGATTTCAGAGCATCATTTTTGAACAGGATCTTAAAACGTTTTGTGGCATATGAGAAATTCCCTAAGCCCCGGACCTGTCGATTTTGGTCAAAAATGAAAATTTCTAAAGTGCCCCAATTTCTGCTTTAAACTTTAGGTACTATCCCAAAATGTATCACTGAGGTGACAGAAGTTGATTTCGGAGCATCATTTTTGAACAGGAGCTTCAACCGTTATGTGGCATATGAGAAATTCCCTAAGCCCCGGACCTGTCGATTTTGGTCAAAAATGAAAATTCCAAAAGTGCCCCAATTTCTGCTTTAAACTTTAGTTACTATCCCAAAATGTATAACTGAGGTGACAGAAGTTGATTTCGGAGCATCATTTTTGAACAGGAGCTTCAACCGTTTTGCGGCATATGAGAAATTCCCTAAGCCCCGGACCCATCGATTTTGGTCAAAAATGAAAATTCCAAAAGTGCCCAAATTTCTGCTTTAAACTTTAGGTACCATCCCAAATTTTATCACTGAGGTGACAGAAGTTGATTTCGAAGCATGATTTTTGAACAGGAGCTTCAACCGTTTTGCAGCATATGAGAAATTCCCTAAGTCCTGGACCCATCGATTTTGGTCAAAAATGAAAATTCCAAAAGTGCACCAATTTCTACTTTAAACTTTAGGTACCATCCCAAAATGTATAACTGAGGTGACAGAAGTTGATTTCGGAGCATCATTTTTGAACAGGAGCTTCAACCGTTTTGCGGCATATGAGAAATTCCCTAAGCCCCGGACCCATCAATATTGGTCAAAAATGAAAATTCCAAAAGTGCCCCAATTTCTGCTTTAAACTTTAGTTACCATCCCAAAATGTATTACTGAGGTGACAGAAGTTGATTTCGGAGCATGATTTTTGAACAGGAGCTTCAACCATTTTGCAGAATATGAGAAATTCCCTAACCCCTGGACCCATCGATTTTGGTCAGAAATGAAAATCCCAAAAGTGCCCCAATTTCTGCTTTAAACTTTAGGTACCATCCCAAAATGTATCACTGATGTGACAGAAGTTGATTTCAGAGCAAGATTTTTGAACAGGAGCTTCAACCATTTTGCAGCATATGAGAAATTCCCTAACCCCTGGACCCATCGATTTTGGTCAAAAATATAAATCCCAAAAGTGCCCCAATTTCTGCTTTAAACTTTAGTTACCATCCCAAAATGTTTCACTGAGGTGACAGAAGTTGATTTCGGAGCATGGTTTTTGAACAGGAGCTTCAACCGTTTTGCGGCATATGAGAAATTCCCTAAGCCCCGGACCCATCGATTTTGGTCAAAAATGAAAATTCCAAAAGTGCCCCAATTTCTGCTTTAAACTTTAGGTACCATCCCAAATTTTATCACTGAGGTGACTGAAGTTGATTTCGGAGCATGATTTTTGAACAGGAGCTTCAACCATTTTGCAGCATATGAGAAATTCCCTAAGCCCCGGACCCATCGATATTGGTCAAAAATGAAAATTCCAAAAGTGCCCCAATTTCTGCTTTAAACTTTAGTTACCATCCCAAAATGTATCACTGAGGTGACAGAAGTTGATTTCGGAGCATGATTTTTGAACAGGAGCTTCAACCGTTTTGCGGCATATGAGAAATTTCCTAAGCCCCGGACCTGTCGATTTTGGTCAAAAATGAAAATTCCAAAAGTGCCCCAATTTCTGCTTTAAACTTTAGTTACCATCCCAAAATGTATCACTGAGGTGACAGAAGTTGATTTCGGAGCATGATTTTTGAACAGGAGCTTCAACCATTTTGCAGCATATGAGAAATTCCCTAACCCCTGGACCCATCGATTTTGGTCAAAAATTAAAATCCCAAAAGTGCCCCAATTTCTGCTTTAAACTTTAGTTACCATCCCAAAATGTATCACTGAGGTGACAGAAGTTGATTTCGGAGCATCATTTTTGAACAGGAGCTTCAACCGTTTTGTGGCATATGAGAAGTTCCCTAAGCCCCGGACCTGTCGATTTTGGTCAAAAATGAAAATTTCAAAAGTGCCCCAATTTCTGCTTTAAACTTTAGGTACTATCCCAAAATGTATCACTAAGGTGACAGAAGTTGATTTCGGAGCATCATTTTTGAACAGGAGCTTCAACCATTTTGTGGCATATGAGAAATTCCCTAAGCCCCCGGACCTGTCGATTTTGGTCAAAAATGAAAATTTCAAAAGTGCCCCAATTTCTGCTTTAAACTTTAGGTACTATCCCAAAATGTATCACTAAGGTGACAGAAGTTGATTTCGGAGCATCATTTTTGAACAGGAGCTTCAACCGTTTTGTGGCATATGAGAAATTCCCTAAGCCCCAGACCTGTCGATTTTGGTCAAAAATGAAAATTTCAAAAGTGTCCCAATTTCTGCTTTAAACTTTAGGTACTATCCCAAAATGTATCACTAAGGTGACAGAAGTTGATTTCGGAGCATCATTTTTGAACAGGAGCTTCAACCGTTTTGTGGCATATGAGAAATTCCCTAAGCCCCGGACCTGTCGATTTTGGTCAAAAATGAAAATTTCAAAAGTGCCCCAATTTCTGCTTTAAACTTTAGGTACTATCCCAAAATGTATCACTAAGGTGACAGAAGTTGATTTCGGAGCATCATTTTTGAACAGGATCTTCAAACGTTTTGTGGCATATGAGAAGTTCCCTAAGCCCCGGACCTGTCGATTTTGGTCAAAAATGAAAATTTCAAAATTGCCCCAATTTCTGCTTTAAACTTTATGTACTATCCCAAAATGTATCACTAAGGTAACAGAAGTTGATTTCGGAGCATCATTTTTGAACAGGAGCTTCAACCGTTTTGTGGCATATGAGAAATTCCCTAAGCCCCGGACCTGTCGATTTTGGTCAAAAATGAAAATTTCAAAAGTGCCCCAATTTCTGCTTTAAACTTTAGGTACTATCCCAAAATGTATCACTAAGGTGACAGAAGTTGATTTCGGAGCATCATTTTTGAACAGGAGCTTCAACCGTTATGTGGCATATGAGAAATTCCCTAAGCCCCGGACCTGTCGATTTTGGTCAAAAATTAAAATTTCAAAAGTGCCCCAATTTCTGCTTTAAACTTTAGGTACTATCCCAAAATGTATCACTAAGGTGACAGAAGTTGATTTCAGAGCATCATTTTTGAACAGGATCTTAAAACGTTTTGTGGCATATGAGAAATTCCCTAAGCCCCGGACCTGTCGATTTTGGTCAAAAATGAAAATGTCTAAAGTGCCCCAATTTCTGCTTTAAACTTTAGTTACTATCCCAAAATGTATAACTGAGGTGACAGAAGTTGATTTCGGAGCATCATTTTTGAACAGGAGCTTCAACCGTTTTGCGGCATATGAGAAATTCCCTAAGCCCCGGACCCATCGATTTTGGTCAAAAATGAAAATTCCAAAAGTGCCCAAATTTCTGCTTTAAACTTTAGGTACCATCCCAAATTTTATCACTGAGGTGACAGAAGTTGATTTCGAAGCATGATTTTTGAACAGGAGCTTCAACCGTTTTGCAGCATATGAGAAATTCCCTAAGTCCTGGACCCATCGATTTTGGTCAAAAATGAAAATTCCAAAAGTGCACCAATTTCTACTTTAAACTTTAGGTACCATCCCAAAATGTATAACTGAGGTGACAGAAGTTGATTTCGGAGCATCATTTTTGAACAGGAGCTTCAACCGTTTTGCGGCATATGAGAAATTCCCTAAGCCCCGGACCCATCAATATTGGTCAAAAATGAAAATTCCAAAAGTGCCCCAATTTCTGCTTTAAACTTTAGTTACCATCCCAAAATGTATTACTGAGGTGACAGAAGTTGATTTCGGAGCATGATTTTTGAACAGGAGCTTCAACCATTTTGCAGAATATGAGAAATTCCCTAACCCCTGGACCCATCGATTTTGGTCAGAAATGAAAATCCCAAAAGTGCCCCAATTTCTGCTTTAAACTTTAGGTACCATCCCAAAATGTATCACTGATGTGACAGAAGTTGATTTCAGAGCAAGATTTTTGAACAGGAGCTTCAACCATTTTGCAGCATATGAGAAATTCCCTAACCCCTGGACCCATCGATTTTGGTCAAAAATATAAATCCCAAAAGTGCCCCAATTTCTGCTTTAAACTTTAGTTACCATCCCAAAATGTTTCACTGAGGTGACAGAAGTTGATTTCGGAGCATGATTTTTGAACAGGAGCTTCAACCGTTTTGCGGCATATGAGAAATTCCCTAAGCCCCGGACCCATCGATTTTGGTCAAAAATGAAAATTCCAAAAGTGCCCCAATTTCTGCTTTAAACTTTAGGTACCATCCCAAATTTTATCACTGAGGTGACTGAAGTTGATTTCGGAGCATGATTTTTGAACAGGAGCTTCAACCATTTTGCAGCATATGAGAAATTCCCTAAGCCCCGGACCCATCGATATTGGTCAAAAATGAAAATTCCAAAAGTGCCCCAATTTCTGCTTTAAACTTTAGTTACCATCCCAAAATGTATCACTGAGGTGACAGAAGTTGATTTCGGAGCATGATTTTTGAACAGGAGCTTCAACCATTTTGTGGCATATGAGAAATTCCCTAAGCCCCGGACCTGTCGATTTTGGTCAAAAATGAAAATTTCAAAAGTGCCCCAATTTCTGCTTTAAACTTTAGGTACTATCCCAAAATGTATCACTAAGGTGACAGAAGTTGATTTCGGAGCATCATTTTTGAACAGGAGCTTCAACCATTTTGTGGCATATGAGAAATTCCCTAAGCCCCGGACCTGTCGATTTTGGTCAAAAATGAAAATTTCAAAAGTGCCCCAATTTCTGCTTTAAACTTTAGGTACTATCCCAAAATGTATCACTAAGGTGACAGAAGTTGATTTCGGAGCATCATTTTTGAACAGGAGCTTCAACCGTTTTGTGGCATATGAGAAGTTCCCTAAGCCCCGGACCTGTCGATTTTGGTCAAAAATGAAAATTTCAAAAGTGCCCCAATTTCTGCTTTAAACTTTAGGTAATATCCCAAAATGTATCACTAAGGTGACAGAAGTTGATTTCGGAGCATCATTTTTGAACAGGAGCTTCAACCATTTTGTGGCATATGAGAAATTCCCTAAGCCCCGGACCTGTCGATTTTGGTCAAAAATGAAAATTTCAAAAGTGCCCCAATTTCTGCTTTAAACTTTAGGTACTATCCCAAAATGTATCACTAAGGTGACAGAAGTTGATTTCGGAGCATCATTTTTGAACAGGATCTTCAACCGTTTTGTGGCATTTGAGAAATTCCCTAAGCCCCGGACCTGTCGATTTTGGTCAAAAATGAAAATTTCTAAAGTGCCCCAATTTCTGCTTTAAACTTTAGGTACCATCCCAAAATGTATCACTAAGATGACAGAAGTTGATTTCGGAGCATCATTTTTGAACAGGATCTTCAACCGTTTTGTGGCATATGAGAAATTCCCTAAGCCCCGGACCTGTCGATTTTGGTCAAAAATGAAAATTTCTAAAGTGCCCCAATTTCTGCTTTAAACTTTAGGTACTATCCCAAAATGTATCACTAAGGTGACAGAAGTTGATTTCGGAGCATCATTTTTGAACAGAATCTTCAAACGTTTTGTGGCATATGAGAAATTCCCTAAGCCCCGGACCTGTCGATTTTGGTCAAAAATGAAAATTTCAAAAGTGCCCCAATTTCTGCTTTAAACTTTAGTTACCATCCCAAAATGTATCACTGAGGTGACAGAAGTTGATTTCGGAGCATGATTTTTGTACAGGAGCTTCAACCATTTTGCAGCATATGAGAAATTCCCTAACCCCTGGACCCATCGATTTTGGTCAAAAATTAAAATCCCAAAAGTGCCCCAATTTCTGCTTTAAACTTTAGTTACCATCCCAAAATGTATCACTGAGGTGACAGAAGTTGATTTCGGAGCATGATTTTTGAATAGGAGCTTCAACCATATTGTGGCATATGAGAAATTCCCTAAGCCCCGGACCTGTCGATTTTGGTCAAAAATGAAAATTTCAAAAGTGCCTCAATTTCTGCATTAAACTTTATGTACTATCCCAAAATGTATCACTAAGGTGACAGAAGTTGATTTCGGAGCATCATTTTTGAACAGGAGCTTCAACCGTTTTGTGGCATATGAGAAGTTCCCTAAGCCCCGGACCTGTTGATTTTGGTCAAAAATGAAAATTTCAAAAGTGCCCCAATTTCTGCTTTAAACTTTAGGTACTATCCCAAAATGTATCACTAAGGTGACAGAAGTTGATTTCGGAGCATCATTTTTGAACAGGAGCTTCAACCATTTTGTGGCATATGAGAAATTCCCTAAGCCCCGGCCGGACCTGTCGATTTTGGTCAAAAATGAAAATTTCAAAAGTGCCCCAATTTCTGCTTTAAACTTTAGGTACTATCCCAAAATGTATCACTAAGGTGACAGAAGTTGATTTCGGAGCATCATTTTTGAACAGGATCTTCAAACGTTTTGTGGCATATGGAAATTCCCTAAGCCCCAGACCTGTCGATTTTGGTCAAAAATGAAAATTTCTAAAGTGCCCCAATTTCTGCTTTAAACTTTAGGTACTATCCCAAAATGTATCACTAAGGTGACAGAAGTTGATTTCGGAGCATCATTTTTGAACAGGAGCTTCAACCATTTTGTGGCATATGAGAAATTCCCTAAGCCCCGGACCTGTCGATTTTGGTCAAAAATGAAAATTTCAAAAGTGCCTCAATTTCTGCATTAAACTTTAGGTACTATCCCAAAATGTATCACTAAGGTGACAGAAGTTGATTTCGGAGCATCATTTTTGAACAGGAGCTTCAACCGTTTTGTGGCATATGAGAAGTTCCCTAAGCCCCGGACCTGTCGATTTTGGTCAAAAATGAAAATTTCTAAAGTGCCCCAATTTCTGCTTTAAACTTTAGGTACTATCCCAAAATGTATCACTAAGGTGACAGAAGTTGATTTCGGAGCATCATTTTTGAACAGGAGCTTCAACCATTTTGTGGCATATGAGAAATTCCCTAAGCCCCGGACCTGTCGATTTTGGTCAAAAATGAAAATTTCAAAAGTGCCCCAATTTCTGCTTTAAACTTTAGGTACTATCCCAAAATGTATCACTAAGGTGACAGAAGTTGATTTCGGAGCATCATTTTTGAACAGGATCTTCAACCGTTTTGTGGCATATGAGAAATTCCCTAAGCCCCGGACCTGTCGATTTTGGTCAAAAATGAAAATTTCTAAAGTGCCCCAATTTCTGCTTTAAACTTTAGGTACTATCCCAAAATGTATCACTAAGGTGACAGAAGTTGATTTCGGAGCATCATTTTTGAACAGGATCTTCAAACGTTTTGTGGCATATGAGAAATTCCCTAAGCCCCGGACCTGTCGATTTTGGTCAAAAATGAAAATTTCAAAAGTGCCCCAATTTCTGCTTTAAACTTTAGGTACCATCCCAAAATGTATCACTAAGGTGACAGAAGTTGATTTCGGAGCATCATTTTTGAACAGGATCTTCAACCGTTTTGTGGCATATGAGAAATTCCCTAAGCCCCGGACCTGTCGATTTTGGTCAAAAATGAAAATTTCTAAAGTGCCCCAATTTCTGCTTTAAACTTTAGGTACTATCCCAAAATGTATCACTAAGGTGACAGAAGTTGATTTCGGAGCATCATTTTTGAACAGGAGCTTCAACCATTTTGTGGCATATGAGAAATTCCCTAAGCCCCGGACCTGTCGATTTTGGTCAAAAATAAAAATTTCAAAAGTGCCCCAATTTCTGCTTTAAACTTTAGGTACTATCCCAAAATGTATCACTAAGGTGACAGAAGTTGATTTCGGAGCATCATTTTTGAACAGGAGCTTCAACCATATTGTGGCATATGAGAAATTCCCTAAGCCCCGGACCTGTCGATTTTGGTCAAAAATGAAAATTTCAAAAGTGCCCCAATTTCTGCTTTAAACTTTAGGTACTATCCCAAAATGTATCACTAAGGTGACAGAAGTTGATTTCGGAGCATCATTTTTGAACAGGATCTTCAAACGTTTTGTGGCATATGAGAAATTCCCTAAGCCCCGGACCTGTCGATTTTGGTCAAAAATGAAAATTTCAAAAGTGTCTCAATTTCTGCATTAAACTTTAGGTACTATCCCAAAATGTATCACTAAGGTGACAGAAGTTGATTTCGGAGCATCATTTTTGAACAGGAGCTTCAACCATATTGTGGCATATGAGAAATTCCCTAAGCCCCGGACCTGTCGATTTTGGTCAAAAATGAAAATTTCAAAAGTGCCTCAATTTCTGCATTAAACTTTAGGTACTATCCCAAAATGTATCACTAAGGTGACAGAAGTTGATTTCGGAGCATCATTTTTGAACAGGAGCTTCAACCGTTTTGTGGCATATGAGAAGTTCCCTAAGCCCCGGACCTGTCGATTTTGGTCAAAAATGAAAATTTAAAAAGTGCCCCAATTTCTGCTTTAAACTTTAGGTACTATCCCAAAATGTATCACTAAGGTGAAAGAAGTTGATTTCGGAGCATCATTTTTGAACAGGAGCTTCAACCATTTTGTGGCATATGAGAAATTCCCTAAGCCCCGGACCTGTCGATTTTAGTCAAAAATGAAAATTTCAAAAGTGCCCCAATTTCTGCTTTAAACTTTAGGTACTATCCCAAAATGTATCACTAAGGTGACAGAAGTTGATTTCGGAGCATCATTTTTGAACAGGAGCTTCAACCATATTGTGGCATATGAGAAATTCCCTAAGCCCCGGACCTGTCGATTTTGGTCAAAAATGAAAATTTCAAAAGTGCCCCAATTTCTGCTTTAAACTTTAGGTACTATCCCAAAATGTATCACTAAGGTGACAGAAGTTGATTTCGGAGCATCATTTTTGAACAGGATCTTCAACCGTTTTGTGGCATATGAGAAATTCCCTAAGCCCCGGACCTGTCGATTTTGGTCAAAAATGAAAATTTCAAAAGTGCCCCAATTTCTGCTTTAAACTTTAGGTACTATCCCAAAATGTATCACTAAGGTGACAGAAGTTGATTTCGGAGCATCATTTTTGAACAGGAGCTTAAATCATTTTGTGGCATATGAGAAATTCCCTAAGCCCCGGACCTGTCGATTTTGGTCAAAAATGAAAATTTCTAAAGTGCCCCAATTTCTGCTTTAAACTTTAGGTACTATCCCAAAATGTATCACTAAGGTGACAGAAGTTGATTTCGGAGCATCATTTTTGAACAGGATCTTCAACCGTTTTGTGGCATATGAGAAATTCCCTAAGCCCCGGACCTGTCGATTTTGGTCAAAAATGAAAATTTCTAAAGTGCCCCAATTTCTGCTTTAAACTTTAGGTACTATCCCAAAATGTATCACTAAGGTGACAGAAGTTGATTTCGGAGCATCATTTTTGAACAGGAGCTTCAACCATTTTGTGGCATATGAGAAATTCCCTAAGCCCCGGACCTGTCGATTTTGGTCAAAAATGAAAATTTCAAAAGTGCCTCAATTTCTGCATTAAACTTTAGGTACTATCCCAAAATGTATCACTAAGGTGACAGAAGTTGATTTCGGAGCATCATTTTTGAACAGGAGCTTCAACCGTTTTGTGGCATATGAGAAGTTCCCTAAGCCCCGGACCTGTCGATTTTGGTCAAAAATGAAAATTTCAAAAGTGCCCCAATTTCTGCTTTAAACTTTAGGTACTATCCCAAAATGTATCACTAAGGTGACAGAAGTTGATTTCGGAGCATCATTTTTGAACAGGAGCTTCAACCATTTTGTGGCATATGAGAAATTCCCTAAGCCCCGGACCTGTCGATTTTGGTCAAAAATGAAAATTTCAAAAGTGCCCCAATTTCTGCTTTAAACTTTAGGTACTATCCCAAAATGTATCACTAAGGTGACAGAAGTTGATTTCGGAGCATCATTTTTGAACAGGATCTTCAACCGTTTTGTGGCATATGAGAAATTCCCTAAGCCCCGGACCTGTCGATTTTGGTCAAAAATGAAAATTTCTAAAGTGCCCCAATTTCTGCTTTAAACTTTAGGTACTATCCCAAAATGTATCACTAAGGTGACAGAAGTTGATTTCGGAGCATCATTTTTGAACAGGATCTTCAAACGTTTTGTGGCATATGAGAAATTCCCTAAGCCCCGGACCTGTCGATTTTGGTCAAAAATGAAAATTTCAAAAGTGCCCCAATTTCTGCTTTAAACTTTAGGTACCATCCCAAAATGTATCACTAAGGTGACAGAAGTTGATTTCGGAGCATCATTTTTGAACAGGATCTTCAACCGTTTTGTGGCATATGAGAAATTCCCTAAGCCCCGGACCTGTCGATTTTGGTCAAAAATGAAAATTTCAAAAGTGCCCCAATTTCTGCTTTAAACTTTAGGTACTATCCCAAAATGTATCACTAAGGTGACAGAAGTTGATTTCGGAGCATCATTTTTGAACAGGAGCTTCAACCATTTTGTGGCATATGAGAAATTCCCTAAGCCCCGGACCTGTCGATTTTGGTCAAAAATGAAAATTTCAAAAGTGCCCCAATTTCTGCTTTAAACTTTAGGTACTATCCCAAAATGTATCACTAAGGTGACAGAAGTTGATTTCGGAGCATCATTTTTGAACAGGATCTTCAACCGTTTTGTGGCATATGAGAAATTCCCTAAGCCCCGGACCTGTCGATTTTGGTCAAAAATGAAAATTTCTAAAGTGCCCCAATTTCTGCTTTAAACTTTAGGTACTATCCCAAAATGTATCACTAAGGTGACAGAAGTTTATGTCGGAGCATCATTTTTGAACAGGATCTTCGAACGTTTTGTGGCATATGAGAAATTCCCTAAGCCCCGGACCTGTCGATTTTGGTCAAAAATGAAAATTTCAAAAGTGCCCCAATTTCTGCTTTAAACTTTAGGTACCATCCCAAAATGTATCACTAAGGTGACAGAAGTTGATTTCGGAGCATCATTTTTGAACAGGATCTTCAACCGTTTTGTGGCATATGAGAAATTCCCTAAGCCCCGGACCTGTCGATTTTGGTCAAAAATGAAAATTTCAAAAGTGCCCCAATTTCTGCTTTAAACTTTAGGTACTATCCCAAAATGTATCACTAAGGTGACAGAAGTTTATTTCGGAGCATCATTTTTGAACAGGATCTTCAAACGTTTTGTGGCATATGAGAAATTCCCTAAGCCCCGGACCTGTCGATTTTGGTCAAAAATGAAAATTTCAAAAGTGCCCCAATTTCTGCTTTAAACTTTAGGTACCATCCCAAAATGTATCACTAAGGTGACAGAAGTTGATTTCGGAGCATCATTTTTGAACAGGATCTTCAACCGTTTTGTGGCATATGAGAAATTCCCTAAGCCCCGGACCTGTCGATTTTGGTCAAAAATGAAAATTTCAAAAGTGCCCCAATTTCTGCTTTAAACTTTAGGTACTATCCCAAAATGTATCACTAAGGTGACAGAAGTTGATTTCGGAGCATCATTTTTGAACAGGAGCTTCAACCATTTTGTGGCATATGAGAAATTCCCTAAGCCCCGGACCTGTCGATTTTGGTCAAAAATGAAAATTTCAAAAGTGCCCCAATTTCTGCTTTAAACTTTAGGTACTATCCCAAAATGTATCACTAAGGTGACAGAAGTTGATTTCGGAGCATCATTTTTGAACAGGAGCTTCAACCATATTGTGGCATATGAGAAATTCCCTAAGCCCCGGACCTGTCGATTTTGGTCAAAAATGAAAATTTCAAAAGTGCCCCAATTTCTGCTTTAAACTTTAGGTACTATCCCAAAATGTATCACTAAGGTGACAGAAGTTGATTTCGGAGCATCATTTTTGAACAGGATCTTCAAACGTTTTGTGGCATATGAGAAATTCCCTAAGCCCCGGACCTGTCGATTTTGGTCAAAAATGAAAATTTCAAAAGTGCCTCAATTTCTGCATTAAACTTTAGGTACTATCCCAAAATGTATCACTAAGGTGACAGAAGTTGATTTCGGAGCATCATTTCTGAACAGGAGCTTCAACCATATTGTGGCATATGAGAAATTCCCTAAGCCCCGGACCTGTCGATTTTGGTCAAAAATGAAAATTTCAAAAGTGCCTCAATTTCTGCATTAAACTTTAGGTACTATCCCAAAATGTATCACTAAGGTGACAGAAGTTGATTTCGGAGCATCATTTTTGAACAGGAGCTTCAACCGTTTTGTGGCATATGAGAAGTTCCCTAAGCCCCGGACCTGTCGATTTTGTTCAAAAATGAAAATTTAAAAAGTGCCCCAATTTCTGCTTTAAACTTTAGGTACTATCCCAAAATGTATCACTAAGGTGAAAGAAGTTGATTTCGGAGCATCATTTTTGAACAGGAGCTTCAACCATTTTGTGGCATATGAGAAATTCCCTAAGCCCCGGACCTGTCGATTTTAGTCAAAAATGAAAATTTCAAAATTGCCCCAATTTCTGCTTTAAACTTTAGGTACTATCCCAAAATGTATCACTAAGGTGACAGAAGTTGATTTCGGAGCATCATTTTTGAACAGGAGCTTCAATCATTTTGTGGCATATGAGAAATTCCCTAAGCCCCGGACCTGTCGATTTTGGTCAAAAATGAAAATTTCTAAAGTGCCCCAATTTCTGCTTTAAACTTTAGGTACTATCCCAAAATGTATCACTAAGGTGACAGAAGTTGATTTCGGAGCATCATTTTTGAACAGGAGCTTCAACCATATTGTGGCATATGAGAAATTCCCTAAGCCCCGGACCTGTCGATTTTGGTCAAAAATGAAAATTTCAAAAGTGCCTCAGTTTCTGCATTAAACTTTAGGTACTATCCCAAAATGTATCACTAAGGTGACAGAAGTTGATTTCGGAGCATCATTTTTGAACAGGAGCTTCAACCGTTTTGTGGCATATGAGAAGTTCCCTAAGCCCCGGACCTGTCGATTTTGGTCAAAAATGAAAATTTCAAAAGTGCCCCAATTTCTGCTTTAAACTTTAGGTACTATCCCAAAATGTATCACTAATGTAACAGAAGTTAATTTCGGAGCATCATTTTTGAACAGGAGCTTCAACCGTTTTGTGGCATATGAGAAATTCCCTAAGCCCCGTACCTGTCGATTTTGGTCAAAAATGAAAATTTCAAAAGTGTCCCAATTTCTGCTTTAAACTTTAGGTACTATCCCAAAATGTATCACTAAGGTGACAGAAGTTGATTTCGGAGCATCATTTTTGAACAGGAGCTCCAACCGTTTTGTGGCATATGAGAAATTCCCTAAGCCCCGGACCTGTCGATTTTGGTCAAAAATGAAAATTTCAAAAGTGCCCCAATTTCTGCTTTAAACTTTAGGTACTATCCCAAAATGTATCACTAAGGTGACAGAAGTTGATTTCGGAGCATCATTTTTGAACAGGATCTTCAAACGTTTTGTGGCATATGAGAAATTCCCTAAGCCCCGGACCTGTCGATTTTGGTCAAAAATGAAAATTTCAAAAGTGCCTCAATTTCTGCATTAAACTTTAGGTACTATCCCAAAATGTATCACTAAGGTGACAGAAGTTGATTTCGGAGCATCATTTTTGAACAGGAGCTTCAACCGTTTTGTGGCATATGAGAAATTCCCTAAGCCCCGGACCTGTCGATTTTGGTCAAAAATTAAAATTTCAAAAGTGCCCCAATTTCTGCTTTAAACTTTAGGTACTATCCCAAAATGTATCACTAAGGTGACAGAAGTTGATTTCGGAGCATCATTTTTGAACAGGAGCTTCAACCATTTTGTGGCATATGAGAAATTCCCTAAGCCCCGGACCTGTCGATTTTGGTCAAAAATGAAAATTTCAAAAGTGCCTCAATTTCTGCATTAAACTTTAGGTACTATCCCAAAATGTATCACTAAGGTGACAGAAGTTGATTTCGGAGCATCATTTTTGAACAGGAGCTTCAACCGTTTTGTGGCATATGAGAAGTTCCCTAAGCCCCGGACCTGTCGATTTTGGTCAAAAATGAAAATTTAAAAAGTGCCCCAATTTCTGCTTTAAACTTTAGGTACTATCCCAAAATGTATCACTAAGGTGAAAGAAGTTGATTTCGGAGCATCATTTTTGAACAGGAGCTTCAACCATTTTGTGGCATATGAGAAATTCCCTAAGCCCCGGACCTGTCGATTTTAGTCAAAAATGAAAATTTCAAAAGTGCCCCAATTTCTGCTTTAAACTTTAGGTACTATCCCAAAATGTATCACTAAGGTGACAGAAGTTGATTTCGGAGCATCATTTTTGAACAGGAGCTTCAACCATATTGTGGCATATGAGAAATTCCCTAAGCCCCGGACCTGTCGATTTTGGTCAAAAATGAAAATTTCAAAAGTGCCCCAATTTCTGCTTTAAACTTTAGGTACTATCCCAAAATGTATCACTAAGGTGACAGAAGTTGATTTCAGAGCATCATTTTTGAACAGGATCTTCAAACGTTTTGTGGCATATGAGAAATTCCCTAAGCCCCGGACCTGTCGATTTTGGTCAAAAATGAAAATTTCTAAAGTGCCCCAATTTCTGCTTTAAACTTTAGGTACTATCCCAAAATGTATCACTAAGGTGACAGAAGTTGATTTCGGAGCATCATTTTTGAACAGGAGCTTCAACCATATTGTGGCATATGAGGAATTCCCTAAGCCCCGGCCGGACCTGTCGATTTTGGTCAAAAATGAAAATTTCAAAAGTGCCTCAATTTCTGCATTAAACTTTAGGTACTATCCCAAAATGTATCACTAAGGTGACAGAAGTTGATTTCGGAGCATCATTTTTGAACAGGAGCTTCAACCATTTTGCAGCATATGAGAAATTCCCTAAGCCCCGGACCTGTCGATTTTGGTCAAAAATGAAAATTTCAAAAGTGCCCCAATTTCTGCTTTAAACTTTAGGTACTCTCCCAAAATGTATCACTAAGGTGACAGAAGTTGATTTCGGAGCATCATTTTTGAACAGGAGCTTCAACCATATTGTGGCATATGAGAAATTCCCTAAGCCCCGGACCTGTCGATTTTGGTCAAAAATGAAAATGTCAAAAGTGCCTCAATTTCTGCATTAAACTTTAGGTACTATCCCAAAATGTATCACTAAGGTGACAGAAGTTGATTTCGGAGCATCATTTTTGAACAGGAGCTTCAACCGTTTTGTGGCATATGAGAAGTTCCCTAAGCCCCGAACCTGTCGATTTTGGTCAAAAATGAAAATTTCAAAAGTGCCCCAATTTCTGCTTTAAACTTTAGGTACTATCCCAAAATGTATCACTAAGGTAACAGAAGTTAATTTCGGAGCATCATTTTTGAACAGGAGCTTCAACCGTTTTGTGGCATATGAGAAATTCCCTTAGCCCCGGACCTGTCGATTTTGGTCAAAAATGAAAATTTCTAAAGTGCCCCAATTTCTGCTTTAAACTTTAGGTACTATCCCAAAATGTATCACTAAGGTGACAGAAGTTGATTTCGGAGCATCATTTTTGAACAGGAGCTTCAACCATATTGTGGCATATGAGAAATTCTCTAAGCCCCGGACCTGTCGATTTTGGTCAAAAATGAAAATTTCAAAAGTGCCTCAATTTCTGCATTAAACTTTAGGTACTATCCCAAAATGTATCACTAAGGTGACAGAAGTTGATTTCGGAGCATCATTTTTGAACAGGATCTTCAACCGTTTTGTGGCATATGAGAAATTCCCTAAGCCCCAGACCTGTCGATTTTGGTCAAAAATGAAAATTTCAAAAGTGTCCCAATTTCTGCTTTAAACTTTAGGTACTATCCCAAAATGTATCACTAAGGTGACAGAAGTTGATTTCGGAGCATCATTTTTGAACAGGAGCTTCAACCGTTATGTGGCATATGAGAAATTCTCTAAGCCCCGGACCTGTCGATTTTGGTCAAAAATGAAAATTTCAAAAGTGCCTCAATTTCTGCATTAAACTTTAGGTACTATCCCAAAATGTATCACTAAGGTGACAGAAGTTGATTTCGGAGCATCATTTTTGAACAGGATCTTCAACCGTTTTGTGGCATATGAGAAATTCCCTAAGCCCCAGACCTGTCGATTTTGGTCAAAAATGAAAATGTCAAAAGTGCCTCAATTTCTGCATTAAACTTTAGGTGCTATCCCAAAATGTATCACTAAGGTGACAGAAGTTGATTTCGGAGCATCATTTTTGAACAGGAGCTTCAACCGTTATGTGGCATATGAGAAATTCCCTAAGCCCCGGACCTGTCGATTTTGGTCAAAAATTAAAATTTCAAAAGTGCCCCAATTTCTGCTTTAAACTTTAGGTACTATCCCAAAATGTATCACTAAGGTGACAGAAGTTGATTTCAGAGCATCATTTTTGAACAGGATCTTCAAACGTTTTGTGGCATATGAGAAATTCCCTAAGCCCCGGACCTGTCGATTTTGGTCAAAAATGAAAATTTCTAAAGTGCCCCAATTTCTGCTTTAAACTTTAGGTACTATCCCAAAATGTATCACTAAGGTGACAGAAGTTGATTTCGGAGCATCATTTTTGAACAGGAGCTTCAACCATATTGTGGCATATGAGAAATTCCCTAAGCCCCGGACCTGTCGATTTTGGTCAAAAATGAAAATTTCTAAAGTGCCCCAATTTCTGCTTTAAACTTTAGGTACTATCCCAAAATGTATCACTAAGGTGACAGAAGTTGATTTCGGAGCATCATTTTTGAACAGGAGCTTCAACCATTTTGTGGCATATGAGAAATTCCCTAAGCCCCGGACCTGTCGATTTTGGTCAAAAATGAAAATTTCAAAAGTGCCCCAATTTCTGCTTTAAACTTTAGGTACTATCCCAAAATGTATCACTAAGGTGACAGAAGTTGATTTCGGAGCATCATTTTTGAACAGGAGCTTCAACCATTTTGTGGCATATGAGAAATTCCCTAAGCCCCGGACCTGTCGATTTTGGTCAAAAATGAAAATTTCAAAAGTGCCCCAATTTCTGCTTTAAACTTTAGGTACTATCCCAAAATGTATCACTAAGGTGACAGAAGTTGATTTCGGAGCATCATTTTTGAACAGGAGCTTCAACCATATTGTGGCATATGAGAAATTCTCTAAGCCCCGGACCTGTCGATTTTGGTCAAAAATGAAAATTTCAAAAGTGCCTCAATTTCTGCATTAAACTTTAGGTACTATCCCAAAATGTATCACTAAGGTGACAGAAGTTGATTTCGGAGCATCATTTTTGAACAGGAGCTTCAACCGTTTTGTGGCATATGAGAAATTCCCTAAGCCCCGGACCTGTCGATTTTGGTCAAAAATGAAAATTTCAAAAGTGCCCCAATTTCTGCTTTAAACTTTAGGTACTATCCCAAAATGTATCACTAAGGTGACAGAAGTTGATTTCGGAGCATCATTTTTGAACAGGAGCTTCAACCATTTTGTGGCATATGAGAAATACCCTAAGCCCCGGACCTGTCGATTTTGGTCAAAAATGAAAATTTCAAAAGTGTCCCAATTTCTGCTTTAAACTTTAGGTACTATCCCAAAATGTATCACTAAGGTGACAGAAGTTGATTTCGGAGCATCATTTTTGAACAGGAGCTTCAACCGTTATGTGGCATATGAGAAATTCCCTAAGCCCCGGACCTGTCGATTTTGGTCAAAAATTTAAATTTCAAAAGTGCCCCAATTTCTGCTTTAAACTTTAGGTACTATCCCAAAATGTATCACTAAGGTGACAGAAGTTGATTTCAGAGCATCATTTTTGAACAGGATCTTCAAACGTTTTGTGGCATATGAGAAATTCCCTAAGCCCCGGACCTGTCGATTTTGGTCAAAAATGAAAATTTCAAAAGTGCCCCAATTTCTGCTTTAAACTTTAGGTACTATCCCAAAATGTATCACTAAGGTGACAGAAGTTGATTTCGGAGCATCATTTTTGAACAGGAGCTTCAACCATATTGTGGCATATGAGAAATTCCCTAAGCCCCGGCCGGACCTGTCGATTTTGGTCAAAAATGAAAATTTCAAAAGTGCCTCAATTTCTGCATTAAACTTTAGGTACTATCCCAAAATGTATCACTAAGGTGACAGAAGTTGATTTCGGAGCATCATTTTTGAACAGGAGCTTCAACCATTTTGTGGCATATGAGAAATTCCCTAAGCCCCGGACCTGTCGATTTTGGTCAAAAATGAAAATTTCAAAAGTGCCCCAATTTCTGCTTTAAACTTTAGGTACTATCCCAAAATGTATCACTAAGGTGACAGAAGTTGATTTCGGAGCATCATTTTTGAACAGGAGCTTCAACCATATTGTGGCATATGAGAAATTCCCTAAGCCCCGGACCTGTCGATTTTGGTCAAAAATGAAAATTTCTAAAGTGCCCCAATTTCTGCTTTAAACTTTAGGTACTATCCCAAAATGTATCACTAAGGTGACAGAAGTTGATTTCGGAGCATCATTTTTGAACAGGAGCTTCAACCATATTGTGGCATATGAGAAATTCCCTAAGCCCCGGACCTGTCGATTTTGGTCAAAAATGAAAATTTCAAAAGTGCCTCAATTTCTGCATTAAACTTTAGGTACTATCCCAAAATGTATCACTAAGGTGACAGAAGTTGATTTCGGAGCATCATTTTTGAACAGGAGCTTCAACCGTTTTGTGGCATATGAGAAGTTCCCTAAGCCCCGGACCTGTCGATTTTGGTCAAAAATGAAAATTTCAAAAGTGCCCCAATTTCTTCTTTAAACTTCAGGTACTATCCCAAAATGCATCACTAAGGTAACAGAAGTTAATTTCGGAGCATCATTTTTGAACAGGAGCTTCAACCGTTTTGTGGCATATGAGAAATTCCCTAAGCCCCGGACCTGTCGATTTTGGTCAAAAATGAAAATTTCTAAAGTGCCCCAATTTCTGCTTTAAACTTTAGGTACTATCCCAAAATGTATCACTAAGGTGACAGAAGTTGATTTCGGAGCATCATTTTTGAACAGGAGCTTCAACCATATTGTGGCATATGAGAAATTCTCTAAGCCCCGGACCTGTCGATTTTGGTCAAAAATGAAAATTTCAAAAGTGCCTCAATTTCTGCATTAAACTTTAGGTACTATCCCAAAATGTATCACTAAGGTGACAGAAGTTGATTTCGGAGCATCATTTTTGAACAGGAGCTTCAACCGTTTTGTGGCATATGAGAAATTCCCTAAGCCCGGACCTGTCGATTTTGGTCAAAAATTAAAATTTCAAAAGTGCCCCAATTTCTGCTTTAAACTTTAGGTACTATCCCAAAATGTATCACTAAGGTGACAGAAGTTGATTTCGGAGCATCATTTTTGAACAGGAGCTTCAACCATTTTGTGGCATATGAGAAATACCCTAAGCCCCGGACCTGTCGATTTTGGTCAAAAATGAAAATTTCAAAAGTGCCCCAATTTCTGCTTTAAACTTTAGGTACTATCCCAAAATGTATCACTAAGGTGACAGAAGTTGATTTCAGAGCATCATTTTTGAACAGGATCTTCAAACGTTTTGTGGCATATGAGAAATTCCCTAAGCCCCGGACCTGTCGATTTTGGTCAAAAATGAAAATTTCTAAAGTGCCCCAATTTCTGCTTTAAACTTTAGGTACTATCCCAAAATGTATCACTAAGGTGACAGAAGTTGATTTCGGAGCATCATTTTTGAACAGGAGCTTCAACCATATTGTGGCATATGAGAAATTCCCTAAGCCCCGGCCGGACCTGTCGATTTTGGTCAAAAATGAAAATTTCAAAAGTGCCTCAATTTCTGCATTAAACTTTAGGTACTATCCCAAAATGTATCACTAAGGTGACAGAAGTTGATTTCGGAGCATCATTTTTGAACAGGAGCTTCAACCATTTTGTGGCATATGAGAAATTCCCTAAGCCCCGGACCTGTCGATTTTGGTCAAAAATGAAAATTTCAAAAGTGCCCCAATTTCTGCTTTAAACTTTAGGTACTATCCCAAAATGTATCACTAAGGTGACAGAAGTTGATTTCGGAGCATCATTTTTGAACAGTAGCTTCAACCATATTGTGGCATATGAGAAATTCCCTAAGCCCCGGACCTGTCGATTTTGGTCAAAAATGAAAATTTCTAAAGTGCCCCAATTTCTGCTTTAAACTTTAGGTACTATCCCAAAATGTATCACTAAGGTGACAGAAGTTGATTTCGGAGCATCATTTTTGAACAGGAGCTTCAACCATATTGTGGCATATGAGAAATTCCCTAAGCCTCGGACCTGTCGATTTTGGTCAAAAATGAAAATTTCTAAAGTGCCCCAATTTCTGCTTTAAACTTTAGATACCATCCCAAAATGTATCACTAAGGTGACAGAAGTTGATTTCGGAGCATCATTTTTGAACAGGATCTTCAACCGTTTTGTGGCATATGAGAAATTCCCTAAGCCCCGGACCTGTCGATTTTGGTCAAAAATGAAAATTTCAAAAGTGCCCCAATTTCTGCTTTAAACTTTAGGTACTATCCCAAAATGTATCACTAAGGTGACAGAAGTTGATTTCGGAGCATCATTTTTGAACAGGATTTTCAAACGTTTTGTGGCATATGAGAAATTCCCTAAGCCCCGGACCTGTCGATTTTGGTCAAAAATGAAAATTTCAAAAGTGCCTCAATTTCTGCATTAAACTTTAGGTACTATCCCAAAATGTATCACTAAGGTGACAGAAGTTGATTTCGGAGCATCATTTTTGAACAGGAGCTTCAACCGTTTTGTGGCATATGAGAAATTCCCTAAGCCCCGGACCTGTCGATTTTGGTCAAAAATTAAAATTTCAAAAGTGCCCCAATTTCTGCTTTAAACTTTAGGTACTATCCCAAAATGTATCACTAAGGTGACAGAAGTTGATTTCGGAGCATCATTTTTGAACAGGAGCTTCAACCATTTTGTGGCATATGAGAAATTCCCTAAGCCCCGGACCTGTCGATTTTGGTCAAAAATGAAAATTTCAAAAGTGCCTCAATTTCTGCATTAAACTTTAGGTACTATCCCAAAATGTATCACTAAGGTGACAGAAGTTGATTTCGGAGCATCATTTTTGAACAGGAGCTTCAACCGTTTTGTGGCATATGAGAAGTTCCCTAAGCCCCGGACCTGTCGATTTTGGTCAAAAATGAAAATTTAAAAAGTGCCCCAATTTCTGCTTTAAACTTTAGGTACTATCCCAAAATGTATCACTAAGGTGAAAGAAGTTGATTTCGGAGCATCATTTTTGAACAGGAGCTTCAACCATTTTGTGGCATATGAGAAATTCCCTAAGCCCCGGACCTGTCGATTTTAGTCAAAAATGAAAATTTCAAAAGTGCCCCAATTTCTGCTTTAAACTTTAGGTACTATCCCAAAATGTATCACTAAGGTGACAGAAGTTGATTTCGGAGCATCATTTTTGAACAGGAGCTTCAACCATATTGTGGCATATGAGAAATTCCCTAAGCCCCGGACCTGTCGATTTTGGTCAAAAATGAAAATTTCAAAAGTGCCCCAATTTCTGCTTTAAACTTTAGGTACTATCCCAAAATGTATCACTAAGGTGACAGAAGTTGATTTCAGAGCATCATTTTTGAACAGGATCTTCAAACGTTTTGTGGCATATGAGAAATTCCCTAAGCCCCGGACCTGTCGATTTTGGTCAAAAATGAAAATTTCTAAAGTGCCCCAATTTCTGCTTTAAACTTTAGGTACTATCCCAAAATGTATCACTAAGGTGACAGAAGTTGATTTCGGAGCATCATTTTTGAACAGGAGCTTCAACCATTTTGCAGCATATGAGAAATTCCCTAAGCCCCGGACCTGTCGATTTTGGTAAAAAATGAAAATTTCAAAAGTGCCCCAATTTCTGCTTTAAACTTTAGGTACTCTCCCAAAATGTATCACTAAGGTGACAGAAGTTGATTTCGGAGCATCATTTTTGAACAGGAGCTTCAACCATATTGTGGCATATGAGAAATTCCCTAAGCCCCGGCCGGACCTGTCGATTTTGGTCAAAAATGAAAATTTCAAAAGTGCCTCAATTTCTGCATTAAACTTTAGGTACTATCCCAAAATGTATCACTAAGGTGACAGAAGTTGATTTCGGAGCATCATTTTTGAACAGGAGCTTCAACCATTTTGCAGCATATGAGAAATTCCCTAAGCCCCGGACCTGTCGATTTTGGTCAAAAATGAAAATTTCAAAAGTGCCTCAATTTCTGCATTAAACTTTAGGTACTATCCCAAAATGTATCACTAAGGTGACAGAAGTTGATTTCGGAGCATCATTTTTGAACAGGAGCTTCAACCGTTTTGTGGCATATGAGAAGTTCCCTAAGCCCCGGACCTGTCGATTTTGGTCAAAAATGAAAATTTCAAAAGTGCCCCAATTTCTGCTTTAAACTTTAGGTACTATCCCAAAATGTATCACTAAGGTAACAGAAGTTAATTTCGGAGCATCATTTTTGAACAGGAGCTTCAACCGTTTTGTGGCATATGAGAAATTCCCTAAGCCCCGGACCTGTCGATTTTGGTCAAAAAAGAAAATTTCTAAAGTGCCCCAATTTCTGCTTTAAACTTTAGGTACTATCCCAAAATGTATCACTAAGGTGACAGAAGTTGATTTCGGAGCATCATTTTTGAACAGGAGCTTCAACCATTTTGTGGCATATGAGAAATTCCCTAAGCCCCGGACCTGTCGATTTTGGTCAAAAATGAAAATTTCAAAAGTGCCCCAATTTCTGCTTTAAACTTTAGGTACTATCCCAAAATGTATCACTAAGGTGACAGAAGTTGATTTCGGAGCATCATTTTTGAACAGGAGCTTCAACCATATTGTGGCATATGAGAAATTCTCTAAGCCCCGGACCTGTCGATTTTGGTCAAAAATGAAAATTTCAAAAGTGCCTCAATTTCTGCATTAAACTTTAGGTACTATCCCAAAATGTATCACTAAGGTGACAGAAGTTGATTTCGGAGCATCATTTTTGAACAGGAGCTTCAACCGTTTTGTGGCATATGAGAAATTCCCTAAGCCCCGGACCTGTCGATTTTGGTCAAAAATGAAAATTTCAAAAGTGCCCCAATTTCTGCTTTAAACTTTAGGTACTATCCCAAAATGTATCACTAAGGTGACAGAAGTTGATTTCGGAGCATCATTTTTGAACAGGAGCTTCAACCATTTTGTGGCATATGAGAAATACCCTAAGCCCCGGACCTGTCGATTTTGGTCAAAAATGAAAATTTCAAAAGTGTCCCAATTTCTGCTTTAAACTTTAGGTACTATCCCAAAATGTATCACTAAGGTGACAGAAGTTGATTTCGGAGCATCATTTTTGAACAGGAGCTTCAACCGTTATGTGGCATATGAGAAATTCCCTAAGCCCCGGACCTGTCGATTTTGGTCAAAAATTTAAATTTCAAAAGTGCCCCAATTTCTGCTTTAAACTTTAGGTACTATCCCAAAATGTATCACTAAGGTGACAGAAGTTGATTTCAGAGCATCATTTTTGAACAGGATCTTCAAACGTTTTGTGGCATATGAGAAATTCCCTAAGCCCCGGACCTGTCGATTTTGGTCAAAAATGAAAATTTCAAAAGTGCCCCAATTTCTGCTTTAAACTTTAGGTACTATCCCAAAATGTATCACTAAGGTGACAGAAGTTGATTTCGGAGCATCATTTTTGAACAGGAGCTTCAACCATATTGTGGCATATGAGAAATTCCCTAAGCCCCGGCCGGACCTGTCGATTTTGGTCAAAAATGAAAATTTCAAAAGTGCCTCAATTTCTGCATTAAACTTTAGGTACTATCCCAAAATGTATCACTAAGGTGACAGAAGTTGATTTCGGAGCATCATTTTTGAACAGGAGCTTCAACCATTTTGTGGCATATGAGAAATTCCCTAAGCCCCGGACCTGTCGATTTTGGTCAAAAATGAAAATTTCAAAAGTGCCCCAATTTCTGCTTTAAACTTTAGGTACTATCCCAAAATGTATCACTAAGGTGACAGAAGTTGATTTCGGAGCATCATTTTTGAACAGGAGCTTCAACCATATTGTGGCATATGAGAAATTCCCTAAGCCCCGGACCTGTCGATTTTGGTCAAAAATGAAAATTTCTAAAGTGCCCCAATTTCTGCTTTAAACTTTAGGTACTATCCCAAAATGTATCACTAAGGTGACAGAAGTTGATTTCGGAGCATCATTTTTGAACAGGAGCTTCAACCATATTGTGGCATATGAGAAATTCCCTAAGCCCCGGACCTGTCGATTTTGGTCAAAAATGAAAATTTCAAAAGTGCCTCAATTTCTGCATTAAACTTTAGGTACTATCCCAAAATGTATCACTAAGGTGACAGAAGTTGATTTCGGAGCATCATTTTTGAACAGGAGCTTCAACCGTTTTGTGGCATATGAGAAGTTCCCTAAGCCCCGGACCTGTCGATTTTGGTCAAAAATGAAAATTTCAAAAGTGCCCCAATTTCTTCTTTAAACTTCAGGTACTATCCCAAAATGCATCACTAAGGTAACAGAAGTTAATTTCGGAGCATCATTTTTGAACAGGAGCTTCAACCGTTTTGTGGCATATGAGAAATTCCCTAAGCCCCGGACCTGTCGATTTTGGTCAAAAATGAAAATTTCTAAAGTGCCCCAATTTCTGCTTTAAACTTTAGGTACTATCCCAAAATGTATCACTAAGGTGACAGAAGTTGATTTCGGAGCATCATTTTTGAACAGGAGCTTCAACCATTTTGTGGCATATGAGAAATTCCCTAAGCCCCGGACCTGTCGATTTTGGTCAAAAATGAAAATTTCAAAAGTGCCCCAATTTCTGCTTTAAACTTTAGGTACTATCCCAAAATGTATCACTAAGGTGACAGAAGTTGATTTCGGAGCATCATTTTTGAACAGGAGCTTCAACCATATTGTGGCATATGAGAAATTCTCTAAGCCCCGGACCTGTCGATTTTGGTCAAAAATGAAAATTTCAAAAGTGCCTCAATTTCTGCATTAAACTTTAGGTACTATCCCAAAATGTATCACTAAGGTGACAGAAGTTGATTTCGGAGCATCATTTTTGAACAGGAGCTTCAACCGTTTTGTGGCATATGAGAAATTCCCTAAGCCCGGACCTGTCGATTTTGGTCAAAAATTAAAATTTCAAAAGTGCCCCAATTTCTGCTTTAAACTTTAGGTACTATCCCAAAATGTATCACTAAGGTGACAGAAGTTGATTTCGGAGCATCATTTTTGAACAGGAGCTTCAACCATTTTGTGGCATATGAGAAATACCCTAAGCCCCGGACCTGTCGATTTTGGTCAAAAATGAAAATTTCAAAAGTGCCCCAATTTCTGCTTTAAACTTTAGGTACTATCCCAAAATGTATCACTAAGGTGACAGAAGTTGATTTCAGAGCATCATTTTTGAACAGGATCTTCAAACGTTTTGTGGCATATGAGAAATTCCCTAAGCCCCGGACCTGTCGATTTTGGTCAAAAATGAAAATTTCTAAAGTGCCCCAATTTCTGCTTTAAACTTTAGGTACTATCCCAAAATGTATCACTAAGGTGACAGAAGTTGATTTCGGAGCATCATTTTTGAACAGGAGCTTCAACCATATTGTGGCATATGAGAAATTCCCTAAGCCCCGGCCGGACCTGTCGATTTTGGTCAAAAATGAAAATTTCAAAAGTGCCTCAATTTCTGCATTAAACTTTAGGTACTATCCCAAAATGTATCACTAAGGTGACAGAAGTTGATTTCGGAGCATCATTTTTGAACAGGAGCTTCAACCATTTTGTGGCATATGAGAAATTCCCTAAGCCCCGGACCTGTCGATTTTGGTCAAAAATGAAAATTTCAAAAGTGCCCCAATTTCTGCTTTAAACTTTAGGTACTATCCCAAAATGTATCACTAAGGTGACAGAAGTTGATTTCGGAGCATCATTTTTGAACAGTAGCTTCAACCATATTGTGGCATATGAGAAATTCCCTAAGCCCCGGACCTGTCGATTTTGGTCAAAAATGAAAATTTCTAAAGTGCCCCAATTTCTGCTTTAAACTTTAGGTACTATCCCAAAATGTATCACTAAGGTGACAGAAGTTGATTTCGGAGCATCATTTTTGAACAGGAGCTTCAACCATTTTGTGGCATATGAGAAATTCCCTAAGCCCCGGACCTGTCGATTTTGGTCAAAAATGAAAATTTCAAAAGTGCCCCAATTTCTGCTTTAAACTTTAGGTACTATCCCAAAATGTATCACTAAGGTGACAGAAGTTGATTTCGGAGCATCATTTTTGAACAGGAGCTTCAACCATATTGTGGCATATGAGAAATTCCCTAAGCCCCGACCCTGTCGATTTTGGTCAAAAATGAAAATTTCAAAAGTGCCTCAATTTCTGCATTAAACTTTAGGTACTATCCCAAAATGTATCACTAAGGTGACAGAAGTTGATTTCGGAGCATCATTTTTGAACAGGAGCTTCAACCATTTTGTGGCATATGAGAAATTCCCTAAGCCCCGGACCTGTCGATTTTGGTCAAAAATGAAAATTTCAAAAGTGCCCCAATTTCTGCTTTAAACTTTAGGTACTATCCCAAAATGTATCACTAAGGTGACAGAAGTTGATTTCGGAGCATCATTTTTGAACAGGAGCTTCAACCATTTTGTGGCATATGAGAAATTCCCTAAGCCCCGGACCTGTCGATTTTGGTCAAAAATGAAAATTTCAAAAGTGCCCCAATTTCTTCTTTAAACTTTAGGTACTATCCCAAAATGTATCACTAAGGTAACAGAAGTTAATTTCGGAGCATCATTTTTGAACAGGAGCTTCAACCGTTTTGTGGCATATGAGAAATTCCCTAAGCCCCGGACCTGTCGATTTTGGTCAAAAATGAAAATTTCTAAAGTGCCCCAATTTCTGCTTTAAACTTTAGGTACTATCCCAAAATGTATCACTAAGGTGACAGAAGTTGATTTCGGAGCATCATTTTTGAACAGGAGCTTCAACCATTTTGTGGCATATGAGAAATTCCCTAAGCCCCGGACCTGTCGATTTTGGTCAAAAATGAAAATTTCAAAAGTGCCCCAATTTCTGCTTTAAACTTTAGGTACTATCCCAAAATGTATCACTAAGGTGACAGAAGTTGATTTCGGAGCATCATTTTTGAACAGGAGCTTCAACCATATTGTGGCATATGAGAAATTCCCTAAGCCTCGGACCTGTCGATTTTGGTCAAAAATGAAAATTTCTAAAGTGCCCCAATTTCTGCTTTAAACTTTAGATACCATCCCAAAATGTATCACTAAGGTGACAGAAGTTGATTTCGGAGCATCATTTTTGAACAGGATCTTCAACCGTTTTGTGGCATATGAGAAATTCCCTAAGCCCCGGACCTGTCGATTTTGGTCAAAAATGAAAATTTCAAAAGTGCCCCAATTTCTGCTTTAAACTTTAGGTACTATCCCAAAATGTATCACTAAGGTGACAGAAGTTGATTTCGGAGCATCATTTTTGAACAGGATCTTCAAACGTTTTGTGGCATATGAGAAATTCCCTAAGCCCCGGACCTGTCTATTTTGGTCAAAAATGAAAATTTCAAAAGTGCCTCAATTTCTGCATTAAACTTTAGGTACTATCCCAAAATGTATCACTAAGGTGACAGAAGTTGATTTCGGAGCATCATTTTTGAACAGGAGCTTCAACCGTTTTGTGGCATATGAGAAATTCCCTAAGCCCCGGACCTGTCGATTTTGGTCAAAAATTAAAATTTCAAAAGTGCCCCAATTTCTGCTTTAAACTTTAGGTACTATCCCAAAATGTATCACTAAGGTGACAGAAGTTGATTTCGGAGCATCATTTTTGAACAGGAGCTTCAACCATTTTGTGGCATATGAGAAATTCCCTAAGCCCCGGACCTGTCGATTTTGGTCAAAAATGAAAATTTCAAAAGTGCCTCAATTTCTGCATTAAACTTTAGGTACTATCCCAAAATGTATCACTAAGGTGACAGAAGTTGATTTCGGAGCATCATTTTTGAACAGGAGCTTCAACCGTTTTGTGGCATATGAGAAGTTCCCTAAGCCCCGGACCTGTCGATTTTGGTCAAAAATGAAAATTTAAAAAGTGCCCCAATTTCTGCTTTAAACTTTAGGTACTATCCCAAAATGTATCACTAAGGTGAAAGAAGTTGATTTCGGAGCATCATTTTTGAACAGGAGCTTCAACCATTTTGTGGCATATGAGAAATTCCCTAAGCCCCGGACCTGTCGATTTTAGTCAAAAATGAAAATTTCAAAAGTGCCCCAATTTCTGCTTTAAACTTTAGGTACTATCCCAAAATGTATCACTAAGGTGACAGAAGTTGATTTCGGAGCATCATTTTTGAACAGGAGCTTCAACCATATTGTGGCATATGAGAAATTCCCTAAGCCCCGGACCTGTCGATTTTGGTCAAAAATGAAAATTTCAAAAGTGCCCCAATTTCTGCTTTAAACTTTAGGTACTATCCCAAAATGTATCACTAAGGTGACAGAAGTTGATTTCAGAGCATCATTTTTGAACAGGATCTTCAAACGTTTTGTGGCATATGAGAAATTCCCTAAGCCCCGGACCTGTCGATTTTGGTCAAAAATGAAAATTTCTAAAGTGCCCCAATTTCTGCTTTAAACTTTAGGTACTATCCCAAAATGTATCACTAAGGTGACAGAAGTTGATTTCGGAGCATCATTTTTGAACAGGAGCTTCAACCATTTTGCAGCATATGAGAAATTCCCTAAGCCCCGGACCTGTCGATTTTGGTAAAAAATGAAAATTTCAAAAGTGCCCCAATTTCTGCTTTAAACTTTAGGTACTCTCCCAAAATGTATCACTAAGGTGACAGAAGTTGATTTCGGAGCATCATTTTTGAACAGGAGCTTCAACCATATTGTGGCATATGAGAAATTCCCTAAGCCCCGGCCGGACCTGTCGATTTTGGTCAAAAATGAAAATTTCAAAAGTGCCTCAATTTCTGCATTAAACTTTAGGTACTATCCCAAAATGTATCACTAAGGTGACAGAAGTTGATTTCGGAGCATCATTTTTGAACAGGAGCTTCAACCATTTTGCAGCATATGAGAAATTCCCTAAGCCCCGGACCTGTCGATTTTGGTCAAAAATGAAAATTTCAAAAGTGCCCCAATTTCTGCTTTAAACTTTAGGTACTCTCCCAAAATGTATCACTAAGGTGACAGAAGTTGATTTCGGAGCATCATTTTTGAACAGGAGCTTCAACCATATTGTGGCATATGAGAAATTCCCTAAGCCCCGGACCTGTCGATTTTGGTCAAAAATGAAAATTTCAAAAGTGCCTCAATTTCTGCATTAAACTTTAGGTACTATCCCAAAATGTATCACTAAGGTGACAGAAGTTGATTTCGGAGCATCATTTTTGAACAGGAGCTTCAACCGTTTTGTGGCATATGAGAAGTTCCCTAAGCCCCGAACCTGTCGATTTTGGTCAAAAATGAAAATTTCAAAAGTGCCCCAATTGCTGCTTTAAACTTTAGGTACTATCCCAAAATGTATCACTAAGGTGACAGAAGTTGATTTCGGAGCATCATTTTTGAACAGGAGCTTCAACCATATTGTGGCATATGAGAAATTCTCTAAGCCCCGGACCTGTCGATTTTGGTCAAAAATGAAAATTTCAAAAGTGCCTCAATTTCTGCATTAAACTTTAGGTACTATCCCAAAATGTATCACTAAGGTGACAGAAGTTGATTTCGGAGCATCATTTTTGAACAGGATCTTCAACCGTTTTGTGGCATATGAGAAATTCCCTAAGCCCCAGACCTGTCGATTTTGGTCAAAAATGAAAATTTCAAAAGTGTCCCAATTTCTTCTTTAAACTTTAGGTACTATCCCAAAATGTATCACTAAGGTGACAGAAGTTGATTTCGGAGCATCATTTTTGAACAGGAGCTTCAACCGTTTTGTGGCATATGAGAAATTCCCTAAGCCCCGGACCTGTCGATTTTGGTCAAAAATGAAAATGTCAAAAGTGCCCCAATTTCTGCTTTAAACTTTAGGTACTATCCCAAAATGTATCACTAAGGTGACAGAAGTTGATTTCGGAGCATCATTTTTGAACAGGAGCTTCAACCGTTATGTGGCATATGAGAAATTCCCTAAGCCCCGGACCTGTCGATTTTGGTCAAAAATTTAAATTTCAAAAGTGCCCCAATTTCTGCTTTAAACTTTAGGTACTATCCCAAAATGTATCACTAAGGTGACAGAAGTTGATTTCAGAGCATCATTTTTGAACAGGATCTTCAAACGTTTTGTGGCATATGAGAAATTCCCTAAGCCCCGGACCTGTCGATTTTGGTCAAAAATGAAAATTTCTAAAGTGCCCCAATTTCTGCTTTAAACTTTAGGTACTATCCCAAAATGTATCACTAAGGTGACAGAAGTTGATTTCGGAGCATCATTTTTGAACAGGAGCTTCAACCATATTGTGGCATATGAGAAATTCCCTAAGCCCCGGCCGGACCTGTCGATTTTGGTCAAAAATGAAAATTTCAAAAGTGCCTCAATTTCTGCATTAAACTTTAGGTACTATCCCAAAATGTATCACTAAGGTGACAGAAGTTGATTTCGGAGCATCATTTTTGAACAGGAGCTTCAACCATTTTGCAGCATATGAGAAATTCCCTAAGCCCCGGACCTGTCGATTTTGGTCAAAAATGAAAATTTCAAAAGTGCCCCAATTTCTGCTTTAAACTTTAGGTACTCTCCCAAAATGTATCACTAAGGTGACAGAAGTTGATTTCGGAGCATCATTTTTGAACAGGAGCTTCAACCATATTGTGGCATATGAGAAATTCCCTAAGCCCCGGACCTGTCGATTTTGGTCAAAAATGAAAATTTCAAAAGTGCCTCAATTTCTGCATTAAACTTTAGGTACTATCCCAAAATGTATCACTAAGGTGACAGAAGTTGATTTCGGAGCATCATTTTTGAACAGGAGCTTCAACCGTTTTGTGGCATATGAGAAGTTCCCTAAGCCCCGAACCTGTCGATTTTGGTCAAAAATGAAAATTTCAAAAGTGCCCCAATTTCTGCTTTAAACTTTAGGTACTATCCCAAAATGTATCACTAAGGTAACAGAAGTTAATTTCGGAGCATCATTTTTGAACAGGAGCTTCAACCGTTTTGTGGCATATGAGAAATTCCCTTAGCCCCGGACCTGTCGATTTTGGTCAAAAATGAAAATTTCTAAAGTGCCCCAATTTCTGCTTTAAACTTTAGGTACTATCCCAAAATGTATCACTAAGGTGACAGAAGTTGATTTCGGAGCATCATTTTTGAACAGGAGCTTTAACCATATTGTGGCATATGAGAAATTCTCTAAGCCCCGGACCTGTCGATTTTGGTCAAAAATGAAAATTTCAAAAGTGCCTCAATTTCTGCATTAAACTTTAGGTACTATCCCAAAATGTATCACTAAGGTGACAGAAGTTGATTTCGGAGCATCATTTTTGAACAGGATCTTCAACCGTTTTCTGGCATATGAGAAATTCCCTAAGCCCCAGACCTGTCGATTTTGGTCAAAAATGAAAATTTCAAAAGTGTCCCAATTTCTGCTTTAAACTTTAGGTACTATCCCAAAATGTATCACTAAGGTGACAGAAGTTGATTTTGGAGCATCATTTTTGAACAGGAGCTTCAACCGTTATGTGGCATATGAGAAATTCCCTAAGCCCCGGACCTGTCGATTTTGGTCAAAAATTAAAATTTCAAAAGTGCCCCAATTTCTGCTTTAAACTTTAGGTACTATCCCAAAATGTATCACTAAGGTGACAGAAGTTGATTTCAGAGCATCATTTTTGAACAGGATCTTCAAACGTTTTGTGGCATATGAGAAATTCCCTAAGCCCCGGACCTGTCGATTTTGGTCAAAAATGAAAATTTCTAAAGTGCCCCAATTTCTGCTTTAAACTTTAGGTACTATCCCAAAATGTATCACTAAGGTGACAGAAGTTGATTTCGGAGCATCATTTTTGAACAGGAGCTTCAACCATATTGTGGCATATGAGAAATTCCCTAAGCCCCGGACCTGTCGATTTTGGTCAAAAATGAAAATTTCTAAAGTGCCCCAATTTCTGCTTTAAACTTTAGGTACTATCCCAAAATGTATCACTAAGGTGACAGAAGTTGATTTCGGAGCATCATTTTTGAACAGGAGCTTCAACCATTTTGTGGCATATGAGAAATTCCCTAAGCCCCGGACCGGTCGATTTTGGTCAAAAATGAAAATTTCAAAAGTGCCCCAATTTCTGCTTTAAACTTTAGGTACTATCCCAAAATGTATCACTAAGGTGACAGAAGTTGATTTCGGAGCATCATTTTTGAACAGGAGCTTCAACCGTTTTGTGGCATATGAGAAGTTCCCTAAGCCCCGGACCTGTCGATTTTGGTCAAAAATGAAAATTTCAAAAGTGCCCCAATTTCTGCTTTAAACTTTAGGTACTATCCCAAAATGTATCACTAAGGTAACAGAAGTTAATTTCGGAGCATCATTTTTGAACAGGAGCTTCAACCGTTTTGTGGCATATGAGAAATTCCCTAAGCCCCGGACCTGTCGATTTTGGTCAAAAATGAAAATTTCTAAAGTGCCCCAATTTCTGCTTTAAACTTTAGGTACTATCCCAAAATGTATCACTAAGGTGACAGAAGTTGATTTCGGAGCATCATTTTTGAACAGGAGCTTCAACCATTTTGTGGCATATGAGAAATTCCCTAAGCCCCGGACCTGTCGATTTTGGTCAAAAATGAAAATTTCAAAAGTGCCCCAATTTCTGCTTTAAACTTTAGGTACTATCCCAAAATGTATCACTAAGGTGACAGAAGTTGATTTCGGAGCATCATTTTTGAACAGGAGCTTCAACCATATTGTGGCATATGAGAAATTCTCTAAGCCCCGGACCTGTCGATTTTGGTCAAAAATGAAAATTTCAAAAGTGCCTCAATTTCTGCATTAAACTTTAGGTACTATCCCAAAATGTATCACTAAGGTGACAGAAGTTGATTTCGGAGCATCATTTTTGAACAGGAGCTTCAACCGTTTTGTGGCATATGAGAAATTCCCTAAGCCCCGGACCTGTCGATTTTGGTCAAAAATGAAAATTTCAAAAGTGCCCCAATTTCTGCTTTAAACTTTAGGTACTATCCCAAAATGTATCACTAAGGTGACAGAAGTTGATTTCGGAGCATCATTTTTGAACAGGAGCTTCAACCATTTTGTGGCATATGAGAAATACCCTAAGCCCCGGACCTGTCGATTTTGGTCAAAAATGAAAATTTCAAAAGTGTCCCAATTTCTGCTTTAAACTTTAGGTACTATCCCAAAATGTATCACTAAGGTGACAGAAGTTGATTTCGGAGCATCATTTTTGAACAGGAGCTTCAACCGTTATGTGGCATATGAGAAATTCCCTAAGCCCCGGACCTGTCGATTTTGGTCAAAAATTTAAATTTCAAAAGTGCCCCAATTTCTGCTTTAAACTTTAGGTACTATCCCAAAATGTATCACTAAGGTGACAGAAGTTGATTTCAGAGCATCATTTTTGAACAGGATCTTCAAACGTTTTGTGGCATATGAGAAATTCCCTAAGCCCCGGACCTGTCGATTTTGGTCAAAAATGAAAATTTCTAAAGTGCCCCAATTTCTGCTTTAAACTTTAGGTACTATCCCAAAATGTATCACTAAGGTGACAGAAGTTGATTTCGGAGCATCATTTTTGAACAGGAGCTTCAACCATATTGTGGCATATGAGAAATTCCCTAAGCCCCGGCCGGACCTGTCGATTTTGGTCAAAAATGAAAATTTCAAAAGTGCCTCAATTTCTGCATTAAACTTTAGGTACTATCCCAAAATGTATCACTAAGGTGACAGAAGTTGATTTCGGAGCATCATTTTTGAACAGGAGCTTCAACCATTTTGTGGCATATGAGAAATTCCCTAAGCCCCGGACCTGTCGATTTTGGTCAAAAATGAAAATTTCAAAAGTGCCCCAATTTCTGCTTTAAACTTTAGGTACTATCCCAAAATGTATCACTAAGGTGACAGAAGTTGATTTCGGAGCATCATTTTTGAACAGGAGCTTCAACCATATTGTGGCATATGAGAAATTCCCTAAGCCCCGGACCTGTCGATTTTGGTCAAAAATGAAAATTTCTAAAGTGCCCCAATTTCTGCTTTAAACTTTAGGTACTATCCCAAAATGTATCACTAAGGTGACAGAAGTTGATTTCGGAGCATCATTTTTGAACAGGAGCTTCAACCATATTGTGGCATATGAGAAATTCCCTAAGCCCCGGACCTGTCGATTTTGGTCAAAAATGAAAATTTCAAAAGTGCCTCAATTTCTGCATTAAACTTTAGGTACTATCCCAAAATGTATCACTAAGGTGACAGAAGTTGATTTCGGAGCATCATTTTTGAACAGGAGCTTCAACCGTTTTGTGGCATATGAGAAGTTCCCTAAGCCCCGGACCTGTCGATTTTGGTCAAAAATGAAAATTTCAAAAGTGCCCCAATTTCTTCTTTAAACTTTAGGTACTATCCCAAAATGCATCACTAAGGTAACAGAAGTTAATTTCGGAGCATCATTTTTGAACAGGAGCTTCAACCGTTTTGTGGCATATGAGAAATTCCCTAAGCCCCGGACCTGTCGATTTTGGTCAAAAATGAAAATTTCAAAAGTGCCCCAATTTCTGCTTTAAACTTTAGGTACTATCCCAAAATGTATCACTAAGGTGACAGAAGTTGATTTCGGAGCATCATTTTTGAACAGGAGCTTCAACCATTTTGTGGCATATGAGAAATTCCCTAAGCCCCGGACCTGTCGATTTTGGTCAAAAATGAAAATTTCAAAAGTGCCCCAATTTCTGCTTTAAACTTTAGGTACTATCCCAAAATGTATCACTAAGGTGACAGAAGTTGATTTCGGAGCATCATTTTTGAACAGGAGCTTCAACCATATTGTGGCATATGAGAAATTCTCTAAGCCCCGGACCTGTCGATTTTGGTCAAAAATGAAAATTTCAAAAGTGCCTCAATTTCTGCATTAAACTTTAGGTACTATCCCAAAATGTATCACTAAGGTGACAGAAGTTGATTTCGGAGCATCATTTTTGAACAGGAGCTTCAACCGTTTTGTGGCATATGAGAAATTCCCTAAGCCCGGACCTGTCGATTTTGGTCAAAAATTAAAATTTCAAAAGTGCCCCAATTTCTGCTTTAAACTTTAGGTACTATCCCAAAATGTATCACTAAGGTGACAGAAGTTGATTTCGGAGCATCATTTTTGAACAGGAGCTTCAACCGTTTTGTGGCATATGAGAAATTCCCTAAGCCCCGGACCTGTCGATTTTGGTCAAAAATGAAAATGTCAAAAGTGCCCCAATTTCTGCTTTAAACTTTAGGTACTATCCCAAAATGTATCACTAAGGTGACAGAAGTTGATTTCGGAGCATCATTTTTGAACAGGAGCTTCAACCGTTATGTGGCATATGAGAAATTCCCTAAGCCCCGGACCTGTCGATTTTGGTCAAAAATTAAAATTTCAAAAGTGCCCCAATTTCTGCTTTAAACTTTAGGTACTATCCCAAAATGTATCACTAAGGTGACAGAAGTTGATTTCAGAGCATCATTTTTGAACAGGATCTTCAAACGTTTTGTGGCATATGAGAAATTCCCTAAGCCCCGGACCTGTCGATTTTGGTCAAAAATGAAAATTTCTAAAGTGCCCCAATTTCTGCTTTAAACTTTAGGTACTATCCCAAAATGTATCACTAAGGTGACAGAAGTTGATTTCGGAGCATCATTTTTGAACAGGAGCTTCAACCATATTGTGGCATATGAGAAATTCCCTAAGCCCCGGACCTGTCGATTTTGGTCAAAAATGAAAATTTCTAAAGTGCCCCAATTTCTGCTTTAAACTTTAGGTACTATCCCAAAATGTATCACTAAGGTAACAGAAGTTAATTTCGGAGCATCATTTTTGAACAGGAGCTTCAACCGTTTTGTGGCATATGAGAAATTCCCTAAGCCCCGGACCTGTCGATTTTGGTCAAAAATGAAAATTTCTAAAGTGCCCCAATTTCTGCTTTAAACTTTAGGTACTATCCCAAAATGTATCACTAAGGTGACAGAAGTTGATTTCGGAGCATCATTTTTGAACAGGAGCTTCAACCATTTTGTGGCATATGAGAAATTCCCTAAGCCCCGGACCTGTCGATTTTGGTCAAAAATGAAAATTTCAAAAGTGCCCCAATTTCTGCTTTAAACTTTAGGTACTATCCCAAAATGTATCACTAAGGTGACAGAAGTTGATTTCGGAGCATCATTTTTGAACAGGAGCTTCAACCATTTTGTGGCATATGAGAAATACCCTAAGCCCCGGACCTGTCGATTTTGGTCAAAAATGAAAATTTCAAAAGTGTCCCAATTTCTGCTTTAAACTTTAGGTACTATCCCAAAATGTATCACTAAGGTGACAGAAGTTGATTTCGGAGCATCATTTTTGAACAGGAGCTTCAACCGTTATGTGGCATATGAGAAATTCCCTAAGCCCCGGACCTGTCGATTTTGGTCAAAAATTTAAATTTCAAAAGTGCCCCAATTTCTGCTTTAAACTTTAGGTACTATCCCAAAATGTATCACTAAGGTGACAGAAGTTGATTTCAGAGCATCATTTTTGAACAGGATCTTCAAACGATTTGTGGCATATGAGAAATTCCCTAAGCCCCGGACCTGTCGATTTTGGTCAAAAATGAAAATTTCTAAAGTGCCCCAATTTCTGCTTTAAACTTTAGGTACTATCCCAAAATGTATCACTAAGGTGACAGAAGTTGATTTCGGAGCATCATTTTTGAACAGGAGCTTCAACCATATTGTGGCATATGAGAAATTCCCTAAGCCCCGGCCGGACCTGTCGATTTTGGTCAAAAATGAAAATTTCAAAAGTGCCTCAATTTCTGCATTAAACTTTAGGTACTATCCCAAAATGTATCACTAAGGTGACAGAAGTTGATTTCGGAGCATCATTTTTGAACAGGAGCTTCAACCATTTTGTGGCATATGAGAAATTCCCTAAGCCCCGGACCTGTCGATTTTGGTCAAAAATGAAAATTTCAAAAGTGCCCCAATTTCTGCTTTAAACTTTAGGTACTATCCCAAAATGTATCACTAAGGTGACAGAAGTTGATTTCGGAGCATCATTTTTGTACAGGAGCTTCAACCATATTGTGGCATATGAGAAATTCCCTAAGCCCCGGACCTGTCGATTTTGGTCAAAAATGAAAATTTCTAAAGTGCCCCAATTTCTGCTTTAAACTTTAGGTACTATCCCAAAATGTATCACTAAGGTGACAGAAGTTGATTTCGGAGCATCATTTTTGAACAGGAGCTTCAACCATATTGTGGCATATGAGAAATTCCCTAAGCCCCGGACCTGTCGATTTTGGTCAAAAATGAAAATTTCAAAAGTGCCTCAATTTCTGCATTAAACTTTAGGTACTATCCCAAAATGTATCACTAAGGTGACAGAAGTTGATTTCGGAGCATCATTTTTGAACAGGAGCTTCAACCGTTTTGTGGCATATGAGAAGTTCCCTAAGCCCCGGACCTGTCGATTTTGGTCAAAAATGAAAATTTCAAAAGTGCCCCAATTTCTTCTTTAAACTTTAGGTACTATCCCAAAATGCATCACTAAGGTAACAGAAGTTAATTTCGGAGCATCATTTTTGAACAGGAGCTTCAACCGTTTTGTGGCATATGAGAAATTCCCTAAGCCCCGGACCTGTCGATTTTGGTCAAAAATGAAAATTTCAAAAGTGCCCCAATTTCTGCTTTAAACTTTAGGTACTATCCCAAAATGTATCACTAAGGTGACAGAAGTTGATTTCGGAGCATCATTTTTGAACAGGAGCTTCAACCATTTTGTGGCATATGAGAAATTCCCTAAGCCCCGGACCTGTCGATTTTGGTCAAAAATGAAAATTTCAAAAGTGCCCCAATTTCTGCTTTAAACTTTAGGTACTATCCCAAAATGTATCACTAAGGTGACAGAAGTTGATTTCGGAGCATCATTTTTGAACAGGAGCTTCAACCATATTGTGGCATATGAGAAATTCTCTAAGCCCCGGACCTGTCGATTTTGGTCAAAAATGAAAATTTCAAAAGTGCCTCAATTTCTGCATTAAACTTTAGGTACTATCCCAAAATGTATCACTAAGGTGACAGAAGTTGATTTCGGAGCATCATTTTTTAACAGGAGCTTCAACCATTTTGTGGCATATGAGAAATTCCCTAAGCCCGGACCTGTCGATTTTGGTCAAAAATTAAAATTTCAAAAGTGCCCCAATTTCTGCTTTAAACTTTAGGTACTATCCCAAAATGTATCACTAAGGTGACAGAAGTTGATTTCGGAGCATCATTTTTGAACAGGAGCTTCAACCATTTTGTGGCATATGAGAAATACCCTAAGCCCCGGACCTGTCGATTTTGGTCAAAAATGAAAATTTCAAAAGTGCCCCAATTTCTGCTTTAAACTTTAGGTACTATCCCAAAATGTATCACTAAGGTGACAGAAGTTGATTTCAGAGCATCATTTTTGAACAGGATCTTCAAACGTTTTGTGGCATATGAGAAATTCCCTAAGCCCCGGACCTGTCGATTTTGGTCAAAAATGAAAATTTCTAAAGTGCCCCAATTTCTGCTTTAAACTTTAGGTACTATCCCAAAATGTATCACTAAGGTGACAGAAGTTGATTTCGGAGCATCATTTTTGAACAGGAGCTTCAACCATATTGTGGCATATGAGAAATTCCCTAAGCCCCGGCCGGACCTGTCGATTTTGGTCAAAAATGAAAATTTCAAAAGTGCCTCAATTTCTGCATTAAACTTTAGGTACTATCCCAAAATGTATCACTAAGGTGACAGAAGTTGATTTCGGAGCATCATTTTTGAACAGGAGCTTCAACCATTTTGTGGCATATGAGAAATTCCCTAAGCCCCGGACCTGTCGATTTTGGTCAAAAATGAAAATTTCAAAAGTGCCCCAATTTCTGCTTTAAACTTTAGGTACTATCCCAAAATGTATCACTAAGGTGACAGAAGTTGATTTCGGAGCATCATTTTTGAACAGGAGCTTCAACCATATTGTGGCATATGAGAAATTCCCTAAGCCCCGACCCTGTCGATTTTGGTCAAAAATGAAAATTTCAAAAGTGCCTCAATTTCTGCATTAAACTTTAGGTACTATCCCAAAATGTATCACTAAGGTGACAGAAGTTGATTTCGGAGCATCATTTTTGAACAGGAGCTTCAACCGTTTTGTGGCATATGAGAAGTTCCCTAAGCCCCGGGCCTGTCGATTTTGGTCAAAAATGAAAATTTCAAAAGTGCCCCAATTTCTTCTTTAAACTTTAGGTACTATCCCAAAATGTATCACTAAGGTAACAGAAGTTAATTTCGGAGCATCATTTTTGAACAGGAGCTTCAACCGTTTTGTGGCATATGAGAAATTCCCTAAGCCCCGGACCTGTCGATTTTGGTCAAAAATGAAAATTTCTAAAGTGCCCCAATTTCTGCTTTAAACTTTAGGTACTATCCCAAAATGTATCACTAAGGTGACAGAAGTTGATTTCGGAGCATCATTTTTGAACAGGAGCTTCAACCATATTGTGGCATATGAGAAATTCCCTAAGCCTCGGACCTGTCGATTTTGGTCAAAAATGAAAATTTCTTAAGTGCCCCAATTTCTGCTTTAAACTTTAGATACCATCCCAAAATGTATCACTAAGGTGACAGAAGTTGATTTCGGAGCATAATTTTTGAACAGGATCTTCAACCGTTTTGTGGCATATGAGAAATTCCCTAAGCCCCGGACCTGTCGATTTTGGTCAAAAATGAAAATTTCAAAAGTGCCTCAATTTCTGCATTAAACTTTAGGTACTATCCCAAAATGTATCACTAAGGTGACAGAAGTTGATTTCGGAGCATCATTTTTGAACAGGAGCTTCAACCGTTTTGTGGCATATGAGAAGTTCCCTAAGCCCCGGACCTGTCGATTTTGGTCAAAAATGAAAATTTCAAAAGTGCCCCAATTTCTGCTTTAAACTTTAGGTACTATCCCAAAATGTATCACTAAGGTAACAGAAGTTAATTTCGGAGCATCATTTTTGAACAGGAGCTTCAACCGTTTTGTGGCATATGAGAAATTCCCTAAGCCCCGGACCTGTCGATTTTGGTCAAAAATGAAAATTTCTAAAGTGCCCCAATTTCTGCTTTAAACTTTAGGTACTATCCCAAAATGTATCACTAAGGTGACAGAAGTTGATTTCGGAGCATCATTTTTGAACAGGAGCTTCAACCATTTTGTGGCATATGAGAAATTCCCTAAGCCCCGGACCTGTCGATTTTGGTCAAAAATGAAAATTTCAAAAGTGCCCCAATTTCTGCTTTAAACTTTAGGTACTATCCCAAAATGTATCACTAAGGTGACAGAAGTTGATTTCGGAGCATCATTTTTGAACAGGAGCTTCAACCATATTGTGGCATATGAGAAATTCTCTAAGCCCCGGACCTGTTGATTTTGGTCAAAAATGAAAATTTCAAAAGTGCCTCAATTTCTGCATTAAACTTTAGGTACTATCCCAAAATGTATCACTAAGGTGACAGAAGTTGATTTCGGAGCATCATTTTTGAACAGGAGCTTCAACCGTTTTGTGGCATATGAGAAATTCCCTAAGCCCGGACCTGTCGATTTTGGTCAAAAATTAAAATTTCAAAAGTGCCCCAATTTCTGCTTTAAACTTTAGGTACTATCCCAAAATGTATCACTAAGGTGACAGAAGTTGATTTCGGAGCATCATTTTTGAACAGGAGCTTCAACCATTTTGTGGCATATGAGAAATTCCCTAAGCCCCGGCCGGACCTGTCGATTTTGGTCAAAAATGAAAATTTCAAAAGTGCCTCAATTTCTGCATTAAACTTTAGGTACTATCCCAAAATGTATCACTAAGGTGACAGAAGTTGATTTCAGAGCATCATTTTTGAACAGGATCTTCAAACGTTTTGTGGCATATGAGAAATTCCCTAAGCCCCGGACCTGTCGATTTTGGTCAAAAATGAAAATTTCTAAAGTGCCCCAATTTCTGCTTTAAACTTTAGGTACTATCCCAAAATGTATCACTAAGGTGACAGAAGTTGATTTCGGAGCATCATTTTTGAACAGGAGCTTCAACCATATTGTGGCATATGAGAAATTCCCTAAGCCCCGGCCGGACCTGTCGATTTTGGTCAAAAATGAAAATTTCAAAAGTGCCTCAATTTCTGCATTAAACTTTAGGTACTATCCCAAAATGTATCACTAAGGTGACAGAAGTTGATTTCGGAGCATCATTTTTGAACAGGAGCTTCAACCATTTTGTGTCATATGAGAAATTCCCTAAGCCCCGGACCTGTCGATTTTGGTCAAAAATGAAAATTTCAAAAGTGCCCCAATTTCTGCTTTAAACTTTAGGTACTATCCCAAAATGTATCACTAAGGTGACAGAAGTTGATTTCGGAGCATCATTTTTGAACAGGAGCTTCAACCATATTGTGGCATATGAGAAATTCCCTAAGCCCCGGACCTGTCGATTTTGGTCAAAAATGAAAATTTCTAAAGTGCCCCAATTTCTGCTTTAAACTTTAGGTACTATCCCAAAATGTATCACTAAGGTGACAGAAGTTGATTTCGGAGCATCATTTTTGAACAGGAGCTTCAACCATTTTGTGGCATATGAGAAATTCCCTAAGCCCCGGACCTGTCGATTTTGGTCAAAAATGAAAATTTCAAAAGTGCCCCAATTTCTGCTTTAAACTTTAGGTACTATCCCAAAATGTATCACTAAGGTGACAGAAGTTGATTTCGGAGCATCATTTTTGAACAGGAGCTTCAACCATATTGTGGCATATGAGAAATTCCCTAAGCCCCGACCCTGTCGATTTTGGTCAAAAATGAAAATTTCAAAAGTGCCTCAATTTCTGCATTAAACTTTAGGTACTATCCCAAAATGTATCACTAAGGTGACAGAAGTTGATTTCGGAGCATCATTTTTGAACAGGAGCTTCAACCGTTTTGTGGCATATGAGAAGTTCCCTAAGCCCCGGGCCTGTCGATTTTGGTCAAAAATGAAAATTTCAAAAGTGCCCATTTTCTTCTTTAAACTTTAGGTACTATCCCAAAATGTATCACTAAGGTAACAGAAGTTAATTTCGGAGCATCATTTTTGAACAGGAGCTTCAACCGTTTTGTGGCATATGAGAAATTCCCTAAGCCCCGGACCTGTCGATTTTGGTCAAAAATGAAAATTTCTAAAGTGCCCCAATTTCTGCTTTAAACTTTAGGTACTATCCCAAAATGTATCACTAAGGTGACAGAAGTTGATTTCGGAGCATCATTTTTGAACAGGAGCTTCAACCATTTTGTGGCATATGAGAAATTCCCTAAGCCCCGGACCTGTCGATTTTGGTCAAAAATGAAAATTTCAAAAGTGCCCCAATTTCTGCTTTAAACTTTAGGTACTATCCCAAAATGTATCACTAAGGTGACAGAAGTTGATTTCAGAGCATCATTTTTGAACAGGATCTTCAAACGTTTTGTGGCATATGAGAAATTCCCTAAGCCCCGGACCTGTCGATTTTGGTCAAAAATGAAAATTTCTAAAGTGCCCCAATTTCTGCTTTAAACTTTAGGTACTATCCCAAAATGTATCACTAAGGTGACAGAAGTTGATTTCGGAGCATCATTTTTGAACAGGAGCTTCAACCATATTGTGGCATATGAGAAATTCCCTAAGCCCCGGCCGGACCTGTCGATTTTGGTCAAAAATGAAAATTTCAAAAGTGCCTCAATTTCTGCATTAAACTTTAGGTACTATCCCAAAATGTATCACTAAGGTGACAGAAGTTGATTTCGGAGCATCATTTTTGAACAGGAGCTTCAACCATTTTGTGTCATATGAGAAATTCCCTAAGCCCCGGACCTGTCGATTTTGGTCAAAAATGAAAATTTCAAAAGTGCCCCAATTTCTGCTTTAAACTTTAGGTACTATCCCAAAATGTATCACTAAGGTGACAGAAGTTGATTTCGGAGCATCATTTTTGAACAGGAGCTTCAACCATATTGTGGCATATGAGAAATTCCCTAAGCCCCGGACCTGTCGATTTTGGTCAAAAATGAAAATTTCTAAAGTGCCCCAATTTCTGCTTTAAACTTTAGGTACTATCCCAAAATGTATCACTAAGGTGACAGAAGTTGATTTCGGAGCATCATTTTTGAACAGGAGCTTCAACCATTTTGTGGCATATGAGAAATTCCCTAAGCCCCGGACCTGTCGATTTTGGTCAAAAATGAAAATTTCAAAAGTGCCCCAATTTCTGCTTTAAACTTTAGGTACTATCCCAAAATGTATCACTAAGGTGACAGAAGTTGATTTCGGAGCATCATTTTTGAACAGGAGCTTCAACCATATTGTGGCATATGAGAAATTCCCTAAGCCCCGACCCTGTCGATTTTGGTCAAAAATGAAAATTTCAAAAGTGCCTCAATTTCTGCATTAAACTTTAGGTACTATCCCAAAATGTATCACTAAGGTGACAGAAGTTGATTTCGGAGCATCATTTTTGAACAGGAGCTTCAACCGTTTTGTGGCATATGAGAAGTTCCCTAAGCCCCGGGCCTGTCGATTTTGGTCAAAAATGAAAATTTCAAAAGTGCCCCAATTTCTTCTTTAAACTTTAGGTACTATCCCAAAATGTATCACTAAGGTAACAGAAGTTAATTTCGGAGCATCATTTTTGAACAGGAGCTTCAACCGTTTTGTGGCATATGAGAAATTCCCTAAGCCCCGGACCTGTCGATTTTGGTCAAAAATGAAAATTTCTAAAGTGCCCCAATTTCTGCTTTAAACTTTAGGTACTATCCCAAAATGTATCACTAAGGTGACAGAAGTTGATTTCGGAGCATCATTTTTGAACAGGAGCTTCAACCATTTTGTGGCATATGAGAAATTCCCTAAGCCCCGGACCTGTCGATTTTGGTCAAAAATGAAAATTTCAAAAGTGCCCCAATTTCTGCTTTAAACTTTAGGTACTATCCCAAAATGTATCACTAAGGTGACAGAAGTTGATTTCGGAGCATCATTTTTGAACAGGAGCTTCAACCATATTGTGGCATATGAGAAATTCCCTAAGCCTCGGACCTGTCGATTTTGGTCAAAAATGAAAATTTCTAAAGTGCCCCAATTTCTGCTTTAAACTTTAGATACCATCCCAAAATGTATCACTAAGGTGACAGAAGTTGATTTCGGGGCATAATTTTTGAACAGGATCTTCAACCGTTTTGTGGCATATGAGAAATTCCCTAAGCCCCGGACCTGTCGATTTTGGTCAAAAATGAAAATTTCTAAAGTGCCCCAATTTCTGCTTTAAACTTTAGATACCATCCCAAAATGTATCACTAAGGTGACAGAAGTTGATTTCGGAGCATAATTTTTGAACAGGATCTTCAACCGTTTTGTGGCATATGAGAAATTCCCTAAGCCCCGGACCTGTCGATTTTGGTCAAAAATGAAAATTTCAAAAGTGCCTCAATTTCTGCATTAAACTTTAGGTACTATCCCAAAATGTATCACTAAGGTGACAGAAGTTGATTTCGGAGCATCATTTTTGAACAGGAGCTTCAACCGTTTTGTGGCATATGAGAAGTTCCCTAAGCCCCGGACCTGTCGATTTTGGTCAAAAATGAAAATTTCAAAAGTGCCCCAATTTCTGCTTTAAACTTTAGGTACTATCCCAAAATGTATCACTAAGGTGACAGAAGTTGATTTCGGAGCATCATTTTTGAACAGGAGCTTCAACCATTTTGTGGCATATGAGAAATACCCTAAGCCCCGGACCTGTCGATTTTGGTCAAAAATGAAAATTTCAAAAGTGTCCCAATTTCTGCTTTAAACTTTAGGTACTATCCCAAAATGTATCACTAAGGTGACAGAAGTTGATTTCGGAGCATCATTTTTGAACAGGAGCTTCAACCGTTATGTGGCATATGAGAAATTCCCTAAGCCCCGGACCTGTCGATTTTGGTCAAAAATTTAAATTTCAAAAGTGCCCCAATTTCTGCTTTAAACTTTAGGTACTATCCCAAAATGTATCACTAAGGTGACAGAAGTTGATTTCAGAGCATCATTTTTGAACAGGATCTTCAAACGTTTTGTGGCATATGAGAAATTCCCTAAGCCCCGGACCTGTCGATTTTGGTCAAAAATGAAAATTTCTAAAGTGCCCCAATTTCTGCTTTAAACTTTAGGTACTATCCCAAAATGTATCACTAAGGTGACAGAAGTTGATTTCGGAGCATCATTTTTGAACAGGAGCTTCAACCATATTGTGGCATATGAGAAATTCCCTAAGCCCCGGCCGGACCTGTCGATTTTGGTCAAAAATGAAAATTTCAAAAGTGCCTCAATTTCTGCATTAAACTTTAGGTACTATCCCAAAATGTATCACTAAGGTGACAGAAGTTGATTTCGGAGCATCATTTTTGAACAGGAGCTTCAACCATTTTGTGGCATATGAGAAATTCCCTAAGCCCCGGACCTGTCGATTTTGGTCAAAAATGAAAATTTCAAAAGTGCCCCAATTTCTGCTTTAAACTTTAGGTACTATCCCAAAATGTATCACTAAGGTGACAGAAGTTGATTTCGGAGCATCATTTTTGAACAGGAGCTTCAACCATTTTGTGGCATATGAGAAATTCCCTAAGCCCCGGACCTGTCGATTTTGGTCAAAAATGAAAATTTCAAAAGTGCCCCAATTTCTGCTTTAAACTTTAGGTACTATCCCAAAATGTATCACTAAGGTGACAGAAGTTGATTTCGGAGCATCATTTTTGAACAGGAGCTTCAACCATATTGTGGCATATGAGAAATTCCCTAAGCCTCGGACCTGTCGATTTTGGTCAAAAATGAAAATTTCTAAAGTGCCCCAATTTCTGCTTTAAACTTTAGATACCATCCCAAAATGTATCACTAAGGTGACAGAAGTTGATTTCGGAGCATAATTTTTGAACAGGATCTTCAACCGTTTTGTGGCATATGAGAAATTCCCTAAGCCCCGGACCTGTCGATTTTGGTCAAAAATGAAAATTTCTAAAGTGCCCCAATTTCTGCTTTAAACTTTAGATACCATCCCAAAATGTATCACTAAGGTGACAGAAGTTGATTTCGGAGCATAATTTTTGAACAGGATCTTCAACCGTTTTGTGGCATATGAGAAATTCCCTAAGCCCCGGACCTGTCGATTTTGGTCAAAAATGAAAATTTCAAAAGTGCCTCAATTTCTGCATTAAACTTTAGGTACTATCCCAAAATGTATCACTAAGGTGACAGAAGTTGATTTCGGAGCATCATTTTTGAACAGGAGCTTCAACCGTTTTGTGGCATATGAGAAGTTCCCTAAGCCCCGGACCTGTCGATTTTGGTCAAAAATGAAAATTTCAAAAGTGCCCCAATTTCTGCTTTAAACTTTAGGTACTATCCCAAAATGTATCACTAAGGTGACAGAAGTTGATTTCGGAGCATCATTTTTGAACAGGAGCTTCAACCATTTTGTGGCATATGAGAAATACCCTAAGCCCCGGACCTGTCGATTTTGGTCAAAAATGAAAATTTCAAAAGTGTCCCAATTTCTGCTTTAAACTTTAGGTACTATCCCAAAATGTATCACTAAGGTGACAGAAGTTGATTTCGGAGCATCATTTTTGAACAGGAGCTTCAACCGTTATGTGGCATATGAGAAATTCCCTAAGCCCCGGACCTGTCGATTTTGGTCAAAAATTTAAATTTCAAAAGTGCCCCAATTTCTGCTTTAAACTTTAGGTACTATCCCAAAATGTATCACTAAGGTGACAGAAGTTGATTTCAGAGCATCATTTTTGAACAGGATCTTCAAACGTTTTGTGGCATATGAGAAATTCCCTAAGCCCCGGACCTGTCGATTTTGGTCAAAAATGAAAATTTCTAAAGTGCCCCAATTTCTGCTTTAAACTTTAGGTACTATCCCAAAATGTATCACTAAGGTGACAGAAGTTGATTTCGGAGCATCATTTTTGAACAGGAGCTTCAACCATATTGTGGCATATGAGAAATTCCCTAAGCCCCGGCCGGACCTGTCGATTTTGGTCAAAAATGAAAATTTCAAAAGTGCCTCAATTTCTGCATTAAACTTTAGGTACTATCCCAAAATGTATCACTAAGGTGACAGAAGTTGATTTCGGAGCATCATTTTTGAACAGGAGCTTCAACCATTTTGTGGCATATGAGAAATTCCCTAAGCCCCGGACCTGTCGATTTTGGTCAAAAATGAAAATTTCAAAAGTGCCCCAATTTCTGCTTTAAACTTTAGGTACTATCCCAAAATGTATCACTAAGGTGACAGAAGTTGATTTCGGAGCATCATTTTTGAACAGGAGCTTCAACCATTTTGTGGCATATGAGAAATTCCCTAAGCCCCGGACCTGTCGATTTTGGTCAAAAATGAAAATTTCAAAAGTGCCCCAATTTCTGCTTTAAACTTTAGGTACTATCCCAAAATGTATCACTAAGGTGACAGAAGTTGATTTCGGAGCATCATTTTTGAACAGGAGCTTCAACCATATTGTGGCATATGAGAAATTCCCTAAGCCCCGGACCTGTCGATTTTGGTCAAAAATGAAAATTTCAAAAGTGCCTCAATTTCTGCATTAAACTTTAGGTACTATCCCAAAATGTATCACTAAGGTGACAGAAGTTGATTTCGGAGCATCATTTTTGAACAGGAGCTTCAACCGTTTTGTGGCATATGAGAAGTTCCCTAAGCCCCGGACCTGTCGATTTTGGTCAAAAATGAAAATTTCAAAAGTGCCCCAATTTCTTCTTTAAACTTTAGGTACTATCCCAAAATGTATCACTAAGGTAACAGAAGTTAATTTCGGAGCATCATTTTTGAACAGGAGCTTCAACCGTTTTGTGGCATATGAGAAATTCCCTAAGCCCCGGACCTGTCGATTTTGGTCAAAAATGAAAATTTCTAAAGTGCCCCAATTTCTGCTTTAAACTTTAGGTACTATCCCAAAATGTATCACTAAGGTGACAGAAGTTGATTTCGGAGCATCATTTTTGAACAGGAGCTTCAACCATTTTGTGGCATATGAGAAATTCCCTAAGCCCCGGACCTGTCGATTTTGGTCAAAAATGAAAATTTCAAAAGTGCCCCAATTTCTGCTTTAAACTTTAGGTACTATCCCAAAATGTATCACTAAGGTGACAGAAGTTGATTTCGGAGCATCATTTTTGAACAGGAGCTTCAACCATATTGTGGCATATGAGAAATTCCCTAAGCCCCGGACCTGTCGATTTTGGTCAAAAATGAAAATTTCAAAAGTGCCCCAATTTCTGCTTTAAACTTTAGGTACTATCCCAAAATGTATCACTAAGGTGACAGAAGTTGATTTCGGAGCATCATTTTTGAACAGGAGCTTCAACCATATTGTGGCATATGAGAAATTCCCTAAGCCCCGGACCTGTCGATTTTGGTCAAAAATGAAAATTTCTAAAGTGCCCCAATTTCTGCTTTAAACTTTAGGTACTATCCCAAAATGTATCACTAAGGTGACAGAAGTTGATTTCGGAGCATCATTTTTGAACAGGAGCTTCAACCATTTTGTGGCATATGAGAAATTCCCTAAGCCCCGGACCTGTCGATTTTGGTCAAAAATGAAAATTTCAAAAGTGCCCCAATTTCTGCTTTAAACTTTAGGTACTATCCCAAAATGTATCACTAAGGTGACAGAAGTTGATTTCGGAGCATCATTTTTGAACAGGAGCTTCAACCATATTGTGGCATATGAGAAATTCCCTAAGCCCCGGACCTGTCGATTTTGGTCAAAAATGAAAATTTCAAAAGTGCCTCAATTTCTGCATTAAACTTTAGGTACTATCCCAAAATGTATCACTAAGGTGACAGAAGTTGATTTCGGAGCATCATTTTTGAACAGGAGCTTCAACCGTTTTGTGGCATATGAGAAGTTCCCTAAGCCCCGGACCTGTCGATTTTGGTCAAAAATGAAAATTTCAAAAGTGCCCCAATTTCTTCTTTAAACTTTAGGTACTATCCCAAAATGCATCACTAAGGTAACAGAAGTTAATTTCGGAGCATCATTTTTGAACAGGAGCTTCAACCGTTTTGTGGCATATGAGAAATTCCCTAAGCCCCGGACCTGTCGATTTTGGTCAAAAATGAAAATTTCTAAAGTGCCCCAATTTCTGCTTTAAACTTTAGGTACTATCCCAAAATGTATCACTAAGGTGACAGAAGTTGATTTCGGAGCATCATTTTTGAACAGGAGCTTCAACCATTTTGTGGCATATGAGAAATTCCCTAAGCCCCGGACCTGTCGATTTTGGTCAAAAATGAAAATTTCAAAAGTGCCCCAATTTCTGCTTTAAACTTTAGGTACTATCCCAAAATGTATCACTAAGGTGACAGAAGTTGATTTCGGAGCATCATTTTTGAACAGGAGCTTCAACCATATTGTGGCATATGAGAAGTTCCCTAAGCCCCGGACCTGTCGATTTTGGTCAAAAATGAAAATTTCAAAAGTGCCCCAATTTCTGCTTTAAACTTTAGGTACTATCCCAAAATGTATAACTAAGGTGACAGAAGTTGATTTCGGAGCATCATTTTTGAACAGGAGCTTCAACCATATTGTGGCATATGAGAAATTCCCTAAGCCCCGGCCGGACCTGTCGATTTTGGTCAAAAATGAAAATTTCAAAAGTGCCTCAATTTCTGCATTAAACTTTAGGTACTATCCCAAAATGTATCACTAAGGTGACAGAAGTTGATTTCGGAGCATCATTTTTGAACAGGAGCTTCAACCATTTTGTGGCATATGAGAAATTCCCTAAGCCCCGGACCTGTCGATTTTGGTCAAAAATGAAAATTTCAAAAGTGCCCCAATTTCTGCTTTAAACTTTAGGTACTATCCCAAAATGTATCACTAAGGTGACAGAAGTTGATTTCGGAGCATCATTTTTGAACAGGAGCTTCAACCATTTTGTGGCATATGAGAAATTCCCTAAGCCCCGGACCTGTCGATTTTGGTCAAAAATGAAAATTTCAAAAGTGCCCCAATTTCTGCTTTAAACTTTAGGTACTATCCCAAAATGTATCACTAAGGTGACAGAAGTTGATTTCGGAGCATCATTTTTGAACAGGAGCTTCAACCATTTTGTGGCATATGAGAAATTCCCTAAGCCCCGGACCTGTCGATTTTGGTCAAAAATGAAAATTTCAAAAGTGCCCCAATTTCTGCTTTAAACTTTAGGTACTATCCCAAAATGTATCACTAAGGTGACAGAAGTTGATTTCGGAGCATCATTTTTGAACAGGAGCTTCAACCATATTGTGGCATATGAGAAATTCTCTAAGCCCCGGACCTGTCGATTTTGGTCAAAAATGAAAATTTCAAAAGTGCCTCAATTTCTGCATTAAACTTTAGGTACTATCCCAAAATGTATCACTAAGGTGACAGAAGTTGATTTCGGAGCATCATTTTTGAACAGGAGCTTCAACCGTTTTGTGGCATATGAGAAATTCCCTAAGCCCGGACCTGTCGATTTTGGTCAAAAATTAAAATTTCAAAAGTGCCCCAATTTCTGCTTTAAACTTTAGGTACTATCCCAAAATGTATCACTAAGGTGACAGAAGTTGATTTCGGAGCATCATTTTTGAACAGGAGCTTCAACCATTTTGTGGCATATGAGAAATACCCTAAGCCCCGGACCTGTCGATTTTGGTCAAAAATGAAAATTTCAAAAGTGTCCCAATTTCTGCTTTAAACTTTAGGTACTATCCCAAAATGTATCACTAAGGTGACAGAAGTTGATTTCGGAGCATCATTTTTGAACAGGAGCTTCAACCATATTGTGGCATATGAGAAATTCCCTAAGCCCCGGACCTGTCGATTTTGGTCAAAAATGAAAATTTCAAAAGTGCCTCAATTTCTGCATTAAACTTTAGGTACTATCCCAAAATGTATCACTAAGGTGACAGAAGTTGATTTCGGAGCATCATTTTTGAACAGGAGCTTCAACCGTTTTGTGGCATATGAGAAGTTCCCTAAGCCCCGGACCTGTCGATTTTGGTCAAAAATGAAAATTTAAAAAGTGCCCCAATTTCTGCTTTAAACTTTAGGTACTATCCCAAAATGTATCACTAAGGTGAAAGAAGTTGATTTCGGAGCATCATTTTTGAACAGGAGCTTCAACCATTTTGTGGCATATGAGAAATTCCCTAAGCCCCGGACCTGTCGATTTTAGTCAAAAATGAAAATTTCAAAAGTGCCCCAATTTCTGCTTTATACTTTAGGTACTATCCCAAAATGTATCACTAAGGTGACAGAAGTTGATTTCGGAGCATCATTTTTGAACAGGAGCTTCAACCATATTGTGGCATATGAGAAATTCCCTAAGCCCCGGACCTGTCGATTTTGGTCAAAAAGGAAAATTTCAAAAGTGCCCCAATTTCTGCTTTAAACTTTAGGTACTGTCCCAAAATGTATCACTAAGGTGACAGAAGTTGATTTCGGAGCATCATTTTTAAACAGGATCTTCAAACGTTTTGTGGCATATGAGAAATTCCCTAAGCCCCGGGCCTGTCGATTTTGGTCAAAAATGAAAATTTCAAAAGTGCCCCAATTTCTGCTTTAAACTTTAGATACTATCCCAAAATGTATCACTAAGGTGACAGAAGTTGATTTCGGAGCATCATTTTTGAACAGGAGCTTCAACCATTTTGTGGCATATGAGAAATTCCCTAAGCCCCGGACCTGTCGATTTTGGTCAAAAATGAAAATTTCAAAAGTGCCCCAATTTCTGCTTTAAACTTTAGGTACTATCCCAAAATGTATCACTAAGGTGACAGAAGTTGATTTCGGAGCATCATTTTTGAACAGGAGCTTCAACCATATTGTGGCATATGAGAAATTCCCTAAGCCCCGGACCTTTCGATTTTGGTCAAAAATGAAAATTTCAAAAGTGCCTCAATTTCTGCATTAAACTTTAGATACTTTCCCAAAATGTATCACTAAGGTGACAGAAGTTGATTTCGGAGCATCATTTTTGAACAGGAGCTTCAACCGTTTTGTGGCATATGAGAAGTTCCCTAAGCCCCGGACCTGTCGATTTTGGTCAAAAATGAAAATTTCAAAAGTGTCCCAATTTCTGCTTTAAACTTTAGGTACTATCCCAAAATGTATCACTAAGGTGACAGAAGTTGATTTCGGAGCATCATTTTTGAACAGGAGCTTCAACCATATTGTGGCATATGAGAAATTCCCTAAGCCCTGGACCTGTCGATTTTGGTCAAAAATGAAAATTTCAAAAGTGCCTCAATTTCTGCATTAAACTTTAGGTACTATCCCAAAATGTATCACTAAGGTGACAGAAGTTGATTTCGGAGCATCATTTTTGAACAGGAGCTTCAACCGTTTTGTGGCATATGAGAAGTTCCCTAAGCCCCGGACCTGTCGATTTTGGTCAAAAATGAAAATTTCAAAAGTGCCCCAATTTCTGCTTTAAACTTTAGGTACTATCCCAAAATGTATCACTAAGGTGACAGAAGTTGATTTCGGAGCATCATTTTTGAACAGGAGCTTCTACCATTTTGTGGCATATGAGAAATTCCCTAAGCCCCGGACCTGTCAATTTTGGTCAAAAATTAAAATTTCAAAAGTGCCCCAATTTCTGCTTTAAACTTTAGGTACTATCCCAAAATGTATCACTAAGGTGACAGAAGTTGATTTCGGAGCATCATTTTTGAACAGGATCTTCAACCGTTTTGTGGCATATGAGAAATTCCCTAAGCCCCGGACCTGTCGATTTTGGTCAAAAATGAAAATTTCTAAAGTGCCCCAATTTCTGCTTTAAACTTTAGGTACTATCCCAAAATGTATCACTAAGGTGACAGAAGTTGATTTCGGAGCATCATTTTTGAACAGGATCTTCAAACGTTTTGTGGCATATGAGAAATTCCCTAAGCCCCGGACCTGTCGATTTTGGTCAAAAATGAAAATTTCAAAAGTGCCCCAATTTCTGCTTTAAACTTTAGGTACTATCCCAAAATGTATCACTAAGGTGACAGAAGTTGATTTCGGAGCATCATTTTTGAACAGGATCTTCAACCGTTTTGTGGCATATGAGAAATTCCCTAAGCCCCGGACCTGTCGATTTTGGTCAAAAATGAAAATTTCTAAAGTGCCCCAATTTCTGCTTTAAACTTTAGGTACTATCCCAAAATGTATCACTAAGGTGACAGAAGTTGATTTCGGAGCATCATTTTTGAACAGGAGCTTCAACCATTTTGTGGCATATGAGAAATTCCCTAAGCCCCTGACCTGTCGATTTTGGTCAAAAATTAAAATTTCAAAAGTGCCCCAATTTCTGCTTTAAACTTTAGGTACTATCCCAAAATGTATCACTAAGGTGACAGAAGTTGATTTCGGAGCATCATTTTTGAACAGGATCTTCAAACGTTTTGTGGCATATGAGAAATTCCCTAAGCCCCGGACCTGTCGATTTTGGTCAAAAATGAAAATTTCAAAAGTGCCCCAATTTCTGCTTTAAACTTTAGGTACTATCCCAAAATGTATCACTAAGGTGACAGAAGTTGATTTCGGAGCATCATTTTTGAACAGGATCTTCAACCGTTTTGTGGCATATGAGAAATTCCCTAAGCCCCGGACCTGTCGATTTTGGTCAAAAATGAAAATTTCTAAAGTGCCCCAATTTCTGCTTTAAACTTTAGGTACTATCCCAAAATGTATCACTAAGGTGACAGAAGTTGATTTCGGAGCATCATTTTTGAACAGGAGCTTCAACCATTTTGTGGCATATGAGAAATTCCCTAAGCCCCGGACCTGTCGATTTTGGTCAAAAATGAAAATTTCAAAAGTGCCCCAATTTCTGCTTTAAACTTTAGGTACTATCCCAAAATGTATCACTAAGGTGACAGAAGTTGATTTCGGAGCATCATTTTTGAACAGGATCTTCAACCGTTTTGTGGCATATGAGAAATTCCCTAAGCCCCGGACCTGTCGATTTTGGTCAAAAATGAAAATTTCTAAAGTGCCCCAATTTCTGCTTTAAACTTTAGGTACTATCCCAAAATGTATCACTAAGGTGACAGAAGTTGATTTCGGAGCATCATTTTTGAACAGGATCTTCAAACGTTTTGTGGCATATGAGAAGTTCCCTAAGCCCCGGACCTGTCGATTTTGGTCAAAAATGAAAATTTCAAAAGTGCCCCAATTTCTGCTTTAAACTTTAGGTACCATCCCAAAATGTATCACTAAGGTGACAGAAGTTGATTTCGGAGCATCATTTTTGAACAGGATCTTCAACCGTTTTGTGGCATATGAGAAATTCCCTAAGCCCCGGACCTGTCGATTTTGGTCAAAAATGAAAATTTCTAAAGTGCCCCAATTTCTGCTTTAAACTTTAGGTACTATCCCAAAATGTATCACTAAGGTGACAGAAGTTGATTTCGGAGCATCATTTTTGAACAGGATCTTCAAACGTTTTGTGGCATATGAGAAATTCCCTAAGCCCCGGACCTGTCGATTTTGGTCAAAAATGAAAATTTCAAAAGTGCCCCAATTTCTGCTTTAAACTTTAGTTACCATCCCAAAATGTATCACTGAGGTGACAGAAGTTGATTTCGGAGCATGATTTTTGAACAGGAGCTTCAACCATTTTGCAGCATATGAGAAATTCCCTAACCCCTGGACCCATCGATTTTGGTCAAAAATTAAAATCCCAAAAGTGCCCCAATTTCTGCTTTAAACTTTAGTTACCATCCCAAAATGTATCACTGAGGTGACAGAAGTTGATTTCGGAGCATGATTTTTGAATAGGAGCTTCAACCATATTGTGGCATATGAGAAATTCCCTAAGCCCCGGACCTGTCGATTTTGGTCAAAAATGAAAATTTCAAAAGTGCCTCAATTTCTGCATTAAACTTTAGGTACTATCCCAAAATGTATCACTAAGGTGACAGAAGTTGATTTCGGAGCATCATTTTTGAACAGGAGCTTCAACCGTTTTGTGGCATATGAGAAGTTCCCTAAGCCCCGGACCTGTCGATTTTGGTCAAAAATGAAAATTTCAAAAGTGCCCCAATTTCTGCTTTAAACTTTAGGTACTATCCCAAAATGTATCACTAAGGTGACAGAAGTTGATTTCGGAGCATCATTTTTGAACAGGAGCTTCAACCATTTTGTGGCATATGAGAAATTCCCTAAGCCCCGGACCTGTCGATTTTGGTCAAAAATGAAAATTTCAAAAGTGCCCCAATTTCTGCTTTAAACTTTAGGTACTATCCCAAAATGTATCACTAAGGTGACAGAAGTTGATTTCGGAGCATCATTTTTGAACAGGATCTTCAACCGTTTTGTGGCATATGAGAAATTCCCTAAGCCCCGGACCTGTCGATTTTGGTCAAAAATGAAAATTTCTAAAGTGCCCCAATTTCTGCTTTAAACTTTAGGTACTATCCCAAAATGTATCACTAAGGTGACAGAAGTTGATTTCGGAGCATCATTTTTGAACAGGATCTTCAAACGTTTTGTGGCATATGAGAAATTCCCTAAGCCCCGGACCTGTCGATTTTGGTCAAAAATGAAAATTTCAAAAGTGCCCCAATTTCTGCTTTAAACTTTAGGTACCATCCCAAAATGTATCACTAAAGTGACAGAAGTTGATTTCGGAGCATCATTTTTGAACAGGATCTTCAACCGTTTTGCGGCATATGAGAAATTCCCTGAGCCCCGGACCTGTCGATTTTGGTCAAAAATGAAAATTTCTAAAGTGCCCCAATTTCTGCTTTAAACTTTAGGTACTATCCCAAAATGTATCACTAAGGTGACAGAAGTTGATTTCGGAGTATCATTTTTGAACAGGAGCTTCAACCATTTTGTGGCATATGAGAAATTCCCTAATCCCCGGACCTGTCGATTTTGGTCAAAAATGAAAATTTCAAAAGTGCCCCAATTTCTGCTTTAAACTTTAGGTACTATCCCAAAATGTATCACTAAGGTGACAGAAGTTGATTTCGGAGCATCATTTTTGAACAGGAGCTTCAACCATATTGTGGCATATGAGAAATTCCCTAAGCCCCGGACCTGTCGATTTTGGTCAAAAATGAAAATTTCAAAAGTGCCCCAATTTCTGCTTTAAACTTTAGGTACTATCCCAAAATGTATCACTAAGGTGACAGAAGTTGATTTCGGAGCATCATTTTTGAACAGGAGCTTCAACCATTTTGTGGCATATGAGAAATTCCCTAAGCCCCGGACCTGTCGATTTTGGTCAAAAATGAAAATTTCAAAAGTGCCCCAATTTCTGCTTTAAACTTTAGGTACTATCCCAAAATGTATCACTAAGGTGACAGAAGTTGATTTCAGAGCATCATTTTTGAACAGGATCTTAAAACGTTTTGTGGCATATGAGAAATTCCCTAAGCCCCGGACCTGTCGATTTTGGTCAAAAATGAAAATTTCTAAAGTGCCCCAATTTCTGCTTTAAACTTTAGGTACTATCCCAAAATGTATCACTAAGGTGACAGAAGTTGATTTCGGAGCATCATTTTTGAACAGGAGCTTCAACCATTTTGTGGCATATGAGAAATTCCCTAAGCCCCGGACCTGTCGATTTTGGTCAAAAATGAAAATTTCAAAAGTGCCCCAATTTCTGCTTTAAACTTTAGGTACTATCCCAAAATGTATCACTAAGGTGACAGAAGTTGATTTCGGAGCATCATTTTTGAACAGGAGCTTCAACCATATTGTGGCATATGAGAAATTCTCTAAGCCCCGGACCTGTCGATTTTGGTCAAAAATGAAAATTTCAAAAGTGCCTCAATTTCTGCATTAAACTTTAGGTACTATCCCAAAATGTATCACTAAGGTGACAGAAGTTGATTTCGGAGCATCATTTTTGAACAGGAGCTTCAACCGTTTTGTGGCATATGAGAAATTCCCTAAGCCCCGGACCTGTCGATTTTGGTCAAAAATGAAAATTTCAAAAGTGCCCCAATTTCTGCTTTAAACTTTAGGTACTATCCCAAAATGTATCACTAAGGTGACAGAAGTTGATTTCGGAGCATCATTTTTGAACAGGAGCTTCAACCATTTTGTGGCATATGAGAAATACCCTAAGCCCCGGACCTGTCGATTTTGGTCAAAAATGAAAATTTCAAAAGTGTCCAATTTCTGCTTTAAACTTTAGGTACTATCCCAAAATGTATCACTAAGGTGACAGAAGTTGATTTCGGAGCATCATTTTTGAACAGGAGCTTCAACCGTTATGTGGCATATGAGAAATTCCCTAAGCCCCGGACCTGTCGATTTTGGTCAAAAATTTAAATTTCAAAAGTGCCCCAATTTCTGCTTTAAACTTTAGGTACTATCCCAAAATGTATCACTAAGGTGACAGAAGTTGATTTCAGAGCATCATTTTTGAACAGGATCTTCAAACGTTTTGTGGCATATGAGAAATTCCCTAAGCCCCGGACCTGTCGATTTTGGTCAAAAATGAAAATTTCTAAAGTGCCCCAATTTCTGCTTTAAACTTTAGGTACTATCCCAAAATGTATCACTAAGGTGACAGAAGTTGATTTCGGAGCATCATTTTTGAACAGGAGCTTCAACCATATTGTGGCATATGAGAAATTCCCTAAGCCCCGGACCTGTCGATTTTGGTCAAAAATGAAAATTTCAAAAGTGCCCCAATTTCTGCTTTAAACTTTAGGTACTATCCCAAAATGTATCACTAAGGTGACAGAAGTTGATTTCGGAGCATCATTTTTGAACAGGAGCTTCAACCATTTTGTGGCATATGAGAAATTCCCTAAGCCCCGGACCTGTCGATTTTGGTCAAAAATGAAAATTTCAAAAGTGTCCAATTTCTGCTTTAAACTTTAGGTACTATCCCAAAATGTATCACTAAGGTGACAGAAGTTGATTTCGGAGCATCATTTTTGAACAGGAGCTTCAACCGTTATGTGGCATATGAGAAATTCCCTAAGCCCCGGACCTGTCGATTTTGGTCAAAAATTTAAATTTCAAAAGTGCCCCAATTTCTGCTTTAAACTTTAGGTACTATCCCAAAATGTATCACTAAGGTGACAGAAGTTGATTTCAGAGCATCATTTTTGAACAGGATCTTCAAACGTTTTGTGGCATATGAGAAATTCCCTAAGCCCCGGACCTGTCGATTTTGGTCAAAAATGAAAATTTCAAAAGTGCCCCAATTTCTGCTTTAAACTTTAGGTACTATCCCAAAATGTATCACTAAGGTGACAGAAGTTGATTTCGGAGCATCATTTTTGAACAGGAGCTTCAACCATATTGTGGCATATGAGAAATTCTCTAAGCCCCGGACCTGTCGATTTTGGTCAAAAATGAAAATTTCAAAAGTGCCTCAATTTCTGCATTAAACTTTAGGTACTATCCCAAAATGTATCACTAAGGTGACAGAAGTTGATTTCGGAGCATCATTTTTGAACAGGAGCTTCAACCGTTTTGTGGCATATGAGAAATTCCCTAAGCCCGGACCTGTCGATTTTGGTCAAAAATTAAAATTTCAAAAGTGCCCCAATTTCTGCTTTAAACTTTAGGTACTATCCCAAAATGTATCACTAAGGTGACAGAAGTTGATTTCGGAGCATCATTTTTGAACAGGAGCTTCAACCATTTTGTGGCATATGAGAAATACCCTAAGCCCCGGACCTGTCGATTTTGGTCAAAAATGAAAATTTCAAAAGTGTCCCAATTTCTGCTTTAAACTTTAGGTACTATCCCAAAATGTATCACTAAGGTGACAGAAGTTGATTTCGGAGCATCATTTTTGAACAGGAGCTTCAACCATATTGTGGCATATGAGAAATTCCCTAAGCCCCGGACCTGTCGATTTTGGTCAAAAATGAAAATTTCAAAAGTGCCTCAATTTCTGCATTAAACTTTAGGTACTATCCCAAAATGTATCACTAAGGTGACAGAAGTTGATTTCGGAGCATCATTTTTGAACAGGAGCTTCAACCGTTTTGTGGCATATGAGAAGTTCCCTAAGCCCCGGACCTGTCGATTTTGGTCAAAAATGAAAATTTAAAAAGTGCCCCAATTTCTGCTTTAAACTTTAGGTACTATCCCAAAATGTATCACTAAGGTGAAAGAAGTTGATTTCGGAGCATCATTTTTGAACAGGAGCTTCAACCATTTTGTGGCATATGAGAAATTCCCTAAGCCCCGGACCTGTCGATTTTAGTCAAAAATGAAAATTTCAAAAGTGCCCCAATTTCTGCTTTATACTTTAGGTACTATCCCAAAATGTATCACTAAGGTGACAGAAGTTGATTTCGGAGCATCATTTTTGAACAGGAGCTTCAACCATATTGTGGCATATGAGAAATTCCCTAAGCCCCGGACCTGTCGATTTTGGTCAAAAAGGAAAATTTCAAAAGTGCCCCAATTTCTGCTTTAAACTTTAGGTACTGTCCCAAAATGTATCACTAAGGTGACAGAAGTTGATTTCGGAGCATCATTTTTAAACAGGATCTTCAAACGTTTTGTGGCATATGAGAAATTCCCTAAGCCCCGGGCCTGTCGATTTTGGTCAAAAATGAAAATTTCAAAAGTGCCCCAATTTCTGCTTTAAACTTTAGATACTATCCCAAAATGTATCACTAAGGTGACAGAAGTTGATTTCGGAGCATCATTTTTGAACAGGAGCTTCAACCATTTTGTGGCATATGAGAAATTCCCTAAGCCCCGGACCTGTCGATTTTGGTCAAAAATGAAAATTTCAAAAGTGCCCCAATTTCTGCTTTAAACTTTAGGTACTATCCCAAAATGTATCACTAAGGTGACAGAAGTTGATTTCGGAGCATCATTTTTGAACAGGAGCTTCAACCATATTGTGGCATATGAGAAATTCCCTAAGCCCCGGACCTTTCGATTTTGGTCAAAAATGAAAATTTCAAAAGTGCCTCAATTTCTGCATTAAACTTTAGATACTTTCCCAAAATGTATCACTAAGGTGACAGAAGTTGATTTCGGAGCATCATTTTTGAACAGGAGCTTCAACCGTTTTGTGGCATATGAGAAGTTCCCTAAGCCCCGGACCTGTCGATTTTGGTCAAAAATGAAAATTTCAAAAGTGTCCCAATTTCTGCTTTAAACTTTAGGTACTATCCCAAAATGTATCACTAAGGTGACAGAAGTTGATTTCGGAGCATCATTTTTGAACAGGAGCTTCAACCATATTGTGGCATATGAGAAATTCCCTAAGCCCTGGACCTGTCGATTTTGGTCAAAAATGAAAATTTCAAAAGTGCCTCAATTTCTGCATTAAACTTTAGGTACTATCCCAAAATGTATCACTAAGGTGACAGAAGTTGATTTCGGAGCATCATTTTTGAACAGGAGCTTCAACCGTTTTGTGGCATATGAGAAGTTCCCTAAGCCCCGGACCTGTCGATTTTGGTCAAAAATGAAAATTTCAAAAGTGCCCCAATTTCTGCTTTAAACTTTAGGTACTATCCCAAAATGTATCACTAAGGTGACAGAAGTTGATTTCGGAGCATCATTTTTGAACAGGAGCTTCTACCATTTTGTGGCATATGAGAAATTCCCTAAGCCCCGGACCTGTCAATTTTGGTCAAAAATTAAAATTTCAAAAGTGCCCCAATTTCTGCTTTAAACTTTAGGTACTATCCCAAAATGTATCACTAAGGTGACAGAAGTTGATTTCGGAGCATCATTTTTGAACAGGATCTTCAACCGTTTTGTGGCATATGAGAAATTCCCTAAGCCCCGGACCTGTCGATTTTGGTCAAAAATGAAAATTTCTAAAGTGCCCCAATTTCTGCTTTAAACTTTAGGTACTATCCCAAAATGTATCACTAAGGTGACAGAAGTTGATTTCGGAGCATCATTTTTGAACAGGATCTTCAAACGTTTTGTGGCATATGAGAAATTCCCTAAGCCCCGGACCTGTCGATTTTGGTCAAAAATGAAAATTTCAAAAGTGCCCCAATTTCTGCTTTAAACTTTAGGTACTATCCCAAAATGTATCACTAAGGTGACAGAAGTTGATTTCGGAGCATCATTTTTGAACAGGATCTTCAACCGTTTTGTGGCATATGAGAAATTCCCTAAGCCCCGGACCTGTCGATTTTGGTCAAAAATGAAAATTTCTAAAGTGCCCCAATTTCTGCTTTAAACTTTAGGTACTATCCCAAAATGTATCACTAAGGTGACAGAAGTTGATTTCGGAGCATCATTTTTGAACAGGAGCTTCAACCATTTTGTGGCATATGAGAAATTCCCTAAGCCCCTGACCTGTCGATTTTGGTCAAAAATTAAAATTTCAAAAGTGCCCCAATTTCTGCTTTAAACTTTAGGTACTATCCCAAAATGTATCACTAAGGTGACAGAAGTTGATTTCGGAGCATCATTTTTGAACAGGATCTTCAAACGTTTTGTGGCATATGAGAAATTCCCTAAGCCCCGGACCTGTCGATTTTGGTCAAAAATGAAAATTTCAAAAGTGCCCCAATTTCTGCTTTAAACTTTAGGTACTATCCCAAAATGTATCACTAAGGTGACAGAAGTTGATTTCGGAGCATCATTTTTGAACAGGATCTTCAACCGTTTTGTGGCATATGAGAAATTCCCTAAGCCCCGGACCTGTCGATTTTGGTCAAAAATGAAAATTTCTAAAGTGCCCCAATTTCTGCTTTAAACTTTAGGTACTATCCCAAAATGTATCACTAAGGTGACAGAAGTTGATTTCGGAGCATCATTTTTGAACAGGAGCTTCAACCATTTTGTGGCATATGAGAAATTCCCTAAGCCCCGGACCTGTCGATTTTGGTCAAAAATGAAAATTTCAAAAGTGCCCCAATTTCTGCTTTAAACTTTAGGTACTATCCCAAAATGTATCACTAAGGTGACAGAAGTTGATTTCGGAGCATCATTTTTGAACAGGATCTTCAACCGTTTTGTGGCATATGAGAAATTCCCTAAGCCCCGGACCTGTCGATTTTGGTCAAAAATGAAAATTTCTAAAGTGCCCCAATTTCTGCTTTAAACTTTAGGTACTATCCCAAAATGTATCACTAAGGTGACAGAAGTTGATTTCGGAGCATCATTTTTGAACAGGATCTTCAAACGTTTTGTGGCATATGAGAAGTTCCCTAAGCCCCGGACCTGTCGATTTTGGTCAAAAATGAAAATTTCAAAAGTGCCCCAATTTCTGCTTTAAACTTTAGGTACCATCCCAAAATGTATCACTAAGGTGACAGAAGTTGATTTCGGAGCATCATTTTTGAACAGGATCTTCAACCGTTTTGTGGCATATGAGAAATTCCCTAAGCCCCGGACCTGTCGATTTTGGTCAAAAATGAAAATTTCTAAAGTGCCCCAATTTCTGCTTTAAACTTTAGGTACTATCCCAAAATGTATCACTAAGGTGACAGAAGTTGATTTCGGAGCATCATTTTTGAACAGGATCTTCAAACGTTTTGTGGCATATGAGAAATTCCCTAAGCCCCGGACCTGTCGATTTTGGTCAAAAATGAAAATTTCAAAAGTGCCCCAATTTCTGCTTTAAACTTTAGTTACCATCCCAAAATGTATCACTGAGGTGACAGAAGTTGATTTCGGAGCATGATTTTTGAACAGGAGCTTCAACCATTTTGCAGCATATGAGAAATTCCCTAACCCCTGGACCCATCGATTTTGGTCAAAAATTAAAATCCCAAAAGTGCCCCAATTTCTGCTTTAAACTTTAGTTACCATCCCAAAATGTATCACTGAGGTGACAGAAGTTGATTTCGGAGCATGATTTTTGAATAGGAGCTTCAACCATATTGTGGCATATGAGAAATTCCCTAAGCCCCGGACCTGTCGATTTTGGTCAAAAATGAAAATTTCAAAAGTGCCTCAATTTCTGCATTAAACTTTAGGTACTATCCCAAAATGTATCACTAAGGTGACAGAAGTTGATTTCGGAGCATCATTTTTGAACAGGAGCTTCAACCGTTTTGTGGCATATGAGAAGTTCCCTAAGCCCCCGGACCTGTCGATTTTGGTCAAAAATGAAAATTTCAAAAGTGCCCCAATTTCTGCTTTAAACTTTAGGTACTATCCCAAAATGTATCACTAAGGTGACAGAAGTTGATTTCGGAGCATCATTTTTGAACAGGAGCTTCAACCATTTGTGGCATATGAGAAATTCCCTAAGCCCCGGACCTGTCGATTTTGGTCAAAAATGAAAATTTCAAAAGTGCCCCAATTCTGCTTAAACTTTAGGTACTATCTCCAAAATGTATCACTAAGGTGAAAGAAGTTGATTTCGGAGCATCATTTTTGAACAGGATCTTCAACCGTTTTGTGGCATATGAGAAATTCCTAAGCCCCGGACCTGTCGATTTTGGTCAAAAATGAAAATTCTAAAGTGCCCCCAATTCTGCTTTAAACTTTAGGTACTATCCAAAATGTATCACTAAGGTGGACAGAAGTTGATTTCGGAGCATCATTTTTGAACAGGATCTTCAACGTTTTGTGGCATATGAGAAATTCCCTAAGCCCCGGACCTGTCGATTTTGGTCACAAAATGAAAATTTCAAAAGTGCCCCAATTTCTGCTTTAAACTTTAGGTACCATCCCAAAATGTATCACTAAAGTGACAGAAGTTGATTTCGGAGCATCATTTTTGACAGGATCTTCAACCGTTTTGCGGCATATGAGAAATTCCCTGAGCCCCGGACCTGTCGATTTTGGTCAAAAATGAAAATTTCTAAAGTGCCCCAATTTCTGCTTTTAAACTTTAGGTAGCTATCCCAAAATGTATCACTAAGGTGACAGAAGTTGATTTCGGAGTATCATTTTTGAACAGGAGCTTCAACCATTTTGTGGCATATGAGAAATTCCCTAAGCCCCGGACCTGTCGATTTTGGTCAAAATGAAAATTTCAAAAGTGCCCCAATTTCTGCTTAAACTTTAGGTACTATCCCAAAATGTATCACTAAGGTGACAGAAGTTGATTTCGGAGCATCATTTTTGAACAGGAGCTTCAACCATATTGTGGCATATGAGAAATTCCCTAAGCCCCGGACCTGTCGATTTTGGTCAAAAATGAAAATTTCAAAAGTGCCCCAATTTCTGCTTTAA